>NC_057751.1:11280944-11288787 GCF_004010195.1 Chiloscyllium plagiosum
TTCAGAAAAGATTTAGAAGGATGTTGCCAGGGTTGGAGGATTTGAGCTACAGGGAGAGGCTGAATAGGCTGGGGCTGTTTTCCCTGGAGCATCAGAGGCTGAGGGGTGACCTTATAGAGGTTTACAAAATTATGAGGGCATGGATAGGGGAAATAGGCGAAGTCTTTTCCCTGGGATCGGGGAGTCCAGAACTGGAGGGCATAGGTTTAGGGTGAGAGGGGAGAGATATAAAAGAGACCTAAGGGGCAACCTTTTCACGGAGAGGGTGGTACGTGTATGGAATGAGCTGCCAGAGAATGTGGTGGAGGCTGGTACAATTGCCACATTTAAGAGGCATTTGGATGGATATATGAATAGGAAGGGTTTGGAGGTATATGGGCAGGGTGCTGGGAGGTGGGACGAGATTGGGTTGGGATATCTGGTCGGCATGGATAGGTTGGACCGAAGGGTCTGTTTCCATGCTGTACATCTCTGTGACTATGACTCTAAAATGATGAACTCCATTACTGTGAAGCTATGTCCCTGTGTTTTCAAGTAGTGAAAGCAGGCTGTCTCTCCTGCTCTTGCCAAAACCCCTTCAGTATTGGTCAGATTTCAATCAGGTCAGTCCTCATTCTTCCAAACACCACTGAGCATAGGTCCAACATGGCACGGCCAGAAACAGGCATTATCCATGCTGGAGTCTGATTGACAGTGACAGGTTATTGCAGCAGATTGCAAATAATCTCTGACTCTCGCAAGTGTTGGAGTCTCAGGCTGATCGGAGTTTAGTGTCCTCACTGAGCGATGAAGAGTTAATACTCCAAAGTGGGATGGCTCTTGGCAATGCTGGTTTGACGACACTGGGTTCCAGTGCAGTCCAGCTTGTTCAGAGGAACTTCACTGCTGGAGACTCCCTACCTTTCTGAGCGTGTGTGATATCAGGGACACCTTGGCAACCTGGCGCCAGTCCTTCAGCAACAGATATTACTTTGGAAGCAGTTGCGTTGAGGAACATACTGTGGAAACAGTGGACTGAACTCTCCCTATCAGCAAGGCCTTGACTGGACTCATTCCACAAGTTTAACCCTCACCTTGACACCACATGTGATGCACAATCCTTTTCAAATGGCAACTGCATTGAAGAGGACAGAAGCATCCTGTGAACGTGACTCAATCCCTTCCCTCCCAGCTCCTCAATGGAGACCAAACCCTTACAGTCAAACCTGCAGGAATCTCATACGTCCAGCTTGCAATACCAATGCATGTGTTTGGATTCAAAACGTGCGTCTCGGAATTATAGGGAGGCCATTCACCCCATTCTGGTTATGCTAGCCCTTTCAAAGCTGTACAATTGGTCCGTGTTCCTTGTTCATTTTTGCCCAGCTGCAGCCTGAGGTTGTGTTTCCCTCTCATGGAAAAACTCCCAACTGCCTTTTTCTAAGTTTGGTCTGCTTTCATGAACCCATCTTGTTCCCCCAGACATGTGCCACTTCGGAAGGTCATCAGAAATAGGTGAAGGAATCAGCTCTTTGATCTCAGTCCGGCCTGTCAACTTCTGACATGGAGCAAGAATCTGTCCCATGAGCCAGCTGCCGCTGCGGTTCTCTCGTCTGGACAACTTCAACAAAACCCCAACCTCAACAGAAGAGATTCCTCCTCATTTCCATATGAATTGGGTGAGCCCTTCCTTGGAAACCAGCTCTCGGCCTCTTCCCAACTTGCTGGGCCCCGGGCCCACTGATTAGTTTTGAATTCGTCCTCATCAACACAGAGTTCACATAAAGTTCAAGCCATTAAAGAGGGAAAGGCACACCAATGGATTTGCACATTTTCACTGGACCTTAATGTCAGGCTCTGGTTTGGATTACAGAGGCGTGAATTAGAAGGGAGACTGAGCAAAGCACTGACAAACAAAGGAAAGCTGTCGCTGACACTGCACTGTGTTGTTGCTCAGGCCGGCTGCTTTCATGTCAGCGCCAAGGTATCTACCAGAAGTGGAAATCTGAGCCCAGAGGGTTCAAACACTTTCTGCAGAAAGCCACAGCGTTACCTGAGTGAACACAGTTGGGAAGAAAACAGGCTGGATCTTCTGGAGTTGAAGGGAAGCAACTAAGTTTTGCTGCAGATCTCTCACCTGGTGCCAACAGAGAGGGTGGTGTATTCAAATGGGTTGAATTTCCCAGCTGGCGGGAGGGACAAACTGCCTCACTGTGGCAGCAAAATGTGGAGGGGCTGAAGCAGAAAACAAATGCTTGCACCCTGCGCAAATCATTACACTTAAGAGTTGTTAACCGAGCTTCAATCATGAAAGAAAAAAAAACATTGATAATGCATGGCAAACCATAGCATCGTGTACACTTTTCCAGGTCGCGTGTACAAAAACACTCAAAATAACCACATATTCAGTCACAGCATCCAGTATGTGTTTCCATATCTTTACATGTACAGACATACGATCTCAAATTGGTTCACTATCTGTTATTATTCCCGGATCTCATTGGGTTCTGGTCAGCAAGTCAGAGCTGTACAGCACAGAAACAGACCCTTCGGTCTAACCCATCCATCCAACCAGATATCCCAACTCAGTCTCGTCCCATTTGCCAGCACTTGGCCCATATCCCTCCAAACCCTTCCTATTCATATTCCCATCCAAATGCCTTTTAAATATTGTAATTGAACCAGCCTCCACCACTTCCTCTGGCAGCTCATTCCATACACGTACCACCCAAATAGCCCCAGCCTATTCAGCCTCTGCCTGTAGCTCAAACCCTCCAACCCTGGCAACATCCTTGTAAATCCCTTTCAAGTTTCACAACATCCTTCCGATAGGAAGGGGACCAGAAGTGAACTTAGCCTTCCAGAAGATGCTTTAGAATATTGACAGAGTTGACAGAAGTAGAAGGAAAGATACTTTCCTTTGGCTCCATCTTACCACCAGGCTGCATGACAGCACAAGATCATGTGACTGCATCACTTCCTGTGACATACACCATTTAATTGGCATTCCACAGTCAGACCTCATCCTTTATCCTACATCATCCTCAAGGTTTGGACTCACAGCTTACGGTCCAGTGTTAAGCACTGCAGCCCTCTGTGTAATTGTTATACATATATTTCCAATTCTTTCAGAATAAATTAGCAATAACAGAAGGTAAAGTGATAGGCTATCATCTCGGATGTGGGGCATGAGTGAGACAGTCAGGGACCACATGTAGGCTTCACCTCAGAAAACTGGGGTCAATGTGCTTCACAAGCCAGTGTCTTCTCGATATTTATCAGATAAAGCGTCTCTCTGGCATAGAAAATCCCAGGGCAAGGCTTACCTGCAGGACTAAGTGAGAGAGCATGGCAACAGTTGGTGCAACACCATCCTGAGCAACAATCCACAAAACCAGAGGCTTCCAGTCAGGGTAGGACTGAGGGAGCATTTCACCTCATGGAAGACACCACGTGGTTTCTCAAAGCGCTGTCTGATAAGGCTGAGCAACCCAAATCTCAAAAACGTTCCCTTCGACAGCATTAGCCTGCTCCGTCCCCTCCTTCTCCCTCATGCACACTGCAACAAGCTTCCCCTTCTGATAGTGGTGTGCTGACTGATTCTTCTCAAACCCCACAAGCCACAACTTCCTTGGGCATGGAGCAAGAAGGGGAGGCCAAATTGCGACGCTGAGAGTGTGACATTGGGGTCAGAGTCACACACCAACCGATAAAGAGGGCAGAATGGCGAGCTCAGGCAGTGTCCTGTGATTGACAGTGGGGACAGCAGCATTCTGTGATATCGTGCTAACTCATCCACGAAGTGACTTCAGACCTGCTTTGGCATGCTGAGAAATGTGCCCTTCACTTCCTACGTGGAAGCTGTGAACATGAGTAGAAATAAGCTTTAGGCTTTTCTCAATAACCCAGACCAGGCCAGTCACAGCTGTAAGGGCCACCCATAGCAGCCAAGCAATCCACTCAAGCTGAGAAAACGCAGCGAACAGTAAAGCATGTCTGGCTTGAGAAATGTACCTTCAGGTGGCACCTCGCCCAAGTCCTTCATGCCATCTCCTGCAGACCCTGCCATAACATGCAGAGTCATCCGACAATTTTGTTCCACAATCCCCAAGGAAGCATTGTCACAAGCGATCAACACCCCTGCTCACTTCGCACAGCTGTCCACAGAGGAGAGAATCCTCAGTATTGACTCAGGACCTCAGCGATGATAACAGCAACATGGAGCCTTATATTTCTCTTAGAGAGAAGGGGGGGGGTAGAGAAAAAGAGAGCTTGTCTCATGTGTGGTAAAAATAGTTTCCCTGAGGATACAATGCTCACTTTAGAATAATCTTCATAATCCATTTTGAAATAAAGGTTTCAATACAACTACCCAGTAGTATGCATCTGAAGCCCATCTCGTCAATGGTTTCATGGAATTACGTGCAAAGCCTACCCAACTTTTGCCAGCTTTGGTTTACTCTGCTCCCCTCAGCCATGCCCTTTTGGACCATCTTATCACTGACTGCCACATTACTGGGTGAACACACAATGCACAGAGACTAATTGGCCTGGAAATTACCACCCAACTGCTTCGTCCATTTCCTGCATTATTCATTCGGTAACTACAGAAGGAGCTTTCAGATAAATGAGCACGTGTGCACTGGAAGAGAACAGACCAGGAGTAAGGATCAGTGTGTTCAGGTTCTGCGAAACCCAGTCAGTTTGAGTTGTACAAGAGCTGTGCAAGCCAGCGTGGTTTCCACCAAAACTGCTGAAATCCTCATCTGTTCGTACAGTCTGAAAGATAGCCAGGCACCAAAGATATTCTGGGGCTGAGTCAAGGCTTTGTTTCAATGTCAAACTAAAAACAGAGGGGTGACCTGAAGTGAACACAGCCTTCAGCATGGGATTTGACCTACTTTAACACATCACCTCAGACCAGGAGAGGGAAATCTTCAACACAACCTCAAACTGGCCATCCACCCAATACCAGAGCTTCCCCTGTGACAAACCAACAGAGACATTGCTGGAGCAACGCAGCAGTCTGGCAGCATCTGTGGAGAGAGAAACAGAGACCCGTTCAGAACGGGACTCTAAATGGCCATGTTAACTCTGTTTGACCCAGTCCACAGACTCTGGCAGACCTGCTGAGTTTCTCCAACAATTGGCTGTTTTTGTTTGAGATCCCCAGCACCCACAGTCGCTTGTTTGTTAACCACAAACCCAACCCCAGCACCTGACCAGCTTCACTCTCAACATGGTGGCTCAGAGGTTAGCACTGCTGCCTCACAGCGCCAGGGACCCAGGTTCAATTCCAGCCTCGGGCGACTGTCTGAGTGGAGTTTGCATGTTCTCCATTTGTCTGCGTGAGTTTCCTCTAGGTGCTCCGGTTTCCTCCCACAGTCCAAAGGTGTGCAGGTCAAGTGAATTGGCCATGCTAAATTGCCCACAGTGTTCAGGTTAGGTGCATTATTCAGGGTCTGGGTGGGTTACTCTTCAGAGGGTGGGTATGGACTTGTTGGCCGAACTGTAGGGAATCTAATGCTGAAGGAATACAACTTGGTTTAACACCTCTCTTCAATATCATCACACTGCGGGTAGCTCAACCTAATCAGAGTGGTCAACAGAGTTCAAACACACAGCATTCCCTGTCAGTATCCAAGGACACCTTGGGAACATCTCGGAGAAATATTCAGCCCAGGATTATCAGATGTTCTCTGCACTTGACATGTGGACACGTGTGCATCCAGATTGCAGCAGTAATCCCCCAGGGCTAACAAACCCTGGCCGTCCTCCAGGAACGGCAAGGGCTGCAGACACTGCAGAGTCAGACTCAGAAAGTGTGGCGCTGGAAAAGCACAGCAGGTCAGGCAGGCAGCATCCGAAGGATTCCTGATGAAGAGCTTATGACCGAAACGTCGGCTCTCCTCCTCCTCAGATGCTTCCTGACGTGTTGTGCTTTTCCAAATCCTCTGTGACAGCCGGTCCACTGCTCAGGTGTTGCTGTCACATCCAGGCAGCCGATAGGACAGGGATCATCAGAATGAGAGAAACACACTGCCACATTCTGCTCCATTTCCAACAAACCGGGACAATTATCGCACGCAGACACAGAACCAACACAATCCCCTCACTTCATCGAAATACACCAACAGCATGGTTCCAGCCTGAAGGAGACTGTTCAGCCCATCACATTCTCTGCTGCTTACAAGCAAAAGCAAGCTCTGATCACTCCCTGCTCTACCATCACCCAGAGAGTACAGATTCTCACTCCATTCCCGGGGGCCACTGTCAGTAACCCTGGATGAAAAGGATTGAATGGACAATTGCTGGATTGCTTGGTTGAGAGCACTGGCTCATCAGCTCTGTCACCTTGCTTCAGAGACACCCCCTTCTGATGGCTGTCCAAGGAGGCCCAGCACCTACCTGAGTATTGCTCAGGAGGAGGAGGAGGCTAAGTCAACTTGCCCCTCTTCAAACCAGGAAACCATGGGCAAACCAGGATAGTCACACAACCTGCAGTCAGTCAGCCCAGCAGAGGCCAGGGGTTGGACGCTGCACTCTGTGCTCTCAGGAACAGACCCACGGACTTTGCTCAGCAGCTTCACGGGCAGAGAATGGGAAACAAACAGTTGCTGGGATTTTCAAAAAGAATTTTAAAAAAGCAGACGGAGAGAAGGCAGCATGACAGGAGCAGAGTATTCACCTCATTCCAACACCAAAGTCCTTCTTACAACATAACAAAGTCAATGCCCAAGCATTCTCTTCCATCACATCATTTAGTATTCATATAGCACCTTGAACAACACACAAAAATCCCAAGGGACTTCACAAGGCAACAACCAGTAGTTCATGTTGGGCCATCTTATTCTGCACTAGCATGAGGAGATTGTGCACTGTATAATCACAGACATTTCATATTCGATCCCATCAAAACCTCGGAACAGGCCACAGGGGAATAAGGATCCAAAACAGACAGGAGGACAGAATGGGATGCAACCTGCCCTCAGTTAGTGCCCTCTCTCCTGGGATCAGCATCCTCCCTATCAGGTTCCCTCAGGGTCTGTCCCCCATCTCCCCGGAGACCAGCCTGGTGATCCCTCTCTCCCTCAGGATCAGCCTCCTCCCCTCTCTCCCTCGGGATCAGCTTCCTCCCCTCCCTCGGGATCAGCCTCCTCCCCTCTCTCCCTCGGGATCAGCCTCCTCCCCTCTCTCCCTCAGGATAAGGGCGGCACGTTGGCACAGTGGTTAGCACTGCTGCCTCACAGCGCCAGAGATCCGGGTTCAATTCCCACCTCAGGCGACTGTGTGGAGTTTGCACGTTCTCCCCGTGTCTGCGTGGGTTTCCTCCGGGTGCTCCGGTTTCCTCCCACAGTCCAAAGATGTGCAGGTCAGGTGAATTGGCCATGCTAAATTGCCCGTAGTGTTAGGTAAGGGGTAAATGTAGGGGTATGGGTGGGTTGCGCTTCGGCGGGTCGGTGTGAACTTGTTGGGCCGAAGGGCCTGTTTCCACACTGTAATCTAATCTAATCTAATCAGCCTCCTCCCCTCTCTCCCTCGGGATCAGCTTCCTCCCCTCTCTCCCACTCCCTCGGGATCAGACTCCTCCCCTTTTCCTCGGGATCAGCCTCCTCCCCACTCTCCCTCTCCCTCGGGATCAGCCTCCTCCCCTCTCTCCCACTCCCTCGGAATCAGACACCTCCCCTCTCCCTTGGGACCAGCCTCCCTACCCCCACTGTCCCTCTCCCTTGGGAGCAGCCTCCCTCTTCTCTGCCTCTCCCTCGGGATCAGCCTCCCTCTTCTCTGCCTGTCCCTCGGGATCAGCCTCCCTCTTCTCTCCCTCTCCCTTGGGATCAGCCTCCCGCTCCCTCAGGATCAGCCT
>NC_057751.1:11289725-11295648 GCF_004010195.1 Chiloscyllium plagiosum
CCCTCTCTCCCTCTTCCTCAGGATCAGCCTCTCTCCCTGCTCCCTCTCCCTCAGGATCAGCCTTCCTACCTCCCCCCACTCCCTGATTCTGGGACCTGGGGGCCAGAATGAGACGGTGTACAATCCCACTGTACCCCCCCGCTCACCATTGCCTCACTTCCCTCCCCATTTTGCGGGCTCAGAGCTGCAGTTGAAACGGGAGGAAAGGATTTCATGTTGGGAATCTCGGTGGGGGGGAGACACAGGGACAGGATTGAGGAAGGAGCGAGCGTGGCTTTCTGTCCCGAAACCATTGTAAAATAATAAAACACACAGACAGAGACAGACAGAGACACTGGGACACAGCAGAGCCCAGTTTCCATTCAACCGAAACAACCAGAAGGGGCTCAGCGTTTGCCAGAGATCCCGGGGTTTGCAGGGAGCGGGGGGGGGGCTCCCAAAGCCCGCCTTTCCCTCTCCCTCCTCTCTCCTTCCTTCTCCGGGTGCATCCAAGCTCCTTCCCCGGGAAAAGGTCCGTCTCGCTGCGTTTTCCCAGCGTCTGCCCTGAACCGGGGCTTGGAGGGGGGGAAGGACCACTTCCAACAGGGACCACCCCCGGGAATGGTGAGGAGATGGGGCCGGAAAAGGCTATGCGTTTCCATCCGAACCCGACTCCAAAGCCCCCTCCAGCCTGCAATCCCCCCCTCCCTGGGCGAGAGGGACGCGCGGGAGCACAGGCTCCAAACAAAGGCAGCAGCCAAACTTTGGCTAACTTTTCTTTAGTTTCTCTCTCTCTCTCTCTCCCCACTCCCCTGGAAAGTTGCCTTTGTTCTGCGTGAGTCGGAGAGGAGTCTGTGTCTCTGTCTGTCCCCATTCCCTTGGAGCAGCAGCAACACACTCACCCCCGGGCTCAGAGAGCCGAGCTTCGGGCAGCCTCTCAGTCCGCACCGCTCCCCCTTCTCGCTGCTGCCTCCATCGCTCCTGCGTTTTATCTTTCCTCCTTGGAGCTGGAGAGAGAGAGAGAGAGAGAGAGAAGGGGAGGGGGGTAGTAAAGGGGGTGGTACACGTGATGCTGCTCACACTGAGATAGATAAAGAGGTAGGTTGGGTTTCTCCTTTGAGTGTTTGCTCTGAGCTGTGTGTGTGTCTCTCAGCAGTTGCAAGGTGCTGGGTATTTCCCCCCGCGAACCTCCCTCCCTCTCCCCCTCTCTCTCACACACACACACACACACAAAGACCTTTCCCCCCCTCTCTGGTGTTCCTCCCGCTTCACGACCGAGGTGTGCTCCCCGCCTCAAAATAAAATCCAGAAAGCAACCCTCTCTCCCAGCGCCCTGCCCTGTCTGTGAGGGAACACAAACTTCCAGTGAAATGGGATCCCATTGGGATTGGCCTTGCTGTCTCTCCCTCCGGCACCGGGCCAGTGGCAGCCTGGCACCCCACAACATCGGCACAGCAAGATCCCAACGGGATTTTTTTTTTTGCTCGAGGTGACAACTGAAAGCTGCACTCTTCAGTCTCTAATCCTGGAAAAGCACAGCAGGTCAGGCAGTGTCCTAGGAGCAGGAAAATCGACATTTCGGGCAAAAGCATCATGGTGGCTCAGTGCATTGCTGCTTCCAAGTGCCAGGGACCTGGGTTTGATTCCAACTCTGGATGACTCTCTGTGCAGAGCTTACACATTCTCACTGTGTCTGCATGGGTTTCCACTGGGTGCTCTGGTTCCCTGAAACGTCGATTTTCCTGCTCCTCGGATGCTGCCTGACCTGCTGTGCTTTTCCAGCACTACTCTAATCTTGACTCTGATCTCCAGCATCTGCAGTAGCCACTTTCACCTAGTCTCTATTCCTGTACAGGTGTTCTGCAGAGAGCCAGTGAGAGGAGTTCTTCAGAGATTTTTAGAACCTTTGCATGTGGAAGCAGGCCATCCAGCCCATTTCGTCGACAGCATCCCACCCAGACTCATCCCCAACCCTATCCCTGTAACCCTGCACTTCCCATGGCTCATTGACCGAGCCTGCACATCCCTGGACATGACGGGACAAGTTCCCATGGCCAATCCACCCTAACCTGCACATCTTTGGACTGTGGGAGGAAACCCACACAGACACGGGGAGAATGTGTGAGCTCCACACAGAGAGTCGCCCGAGGTTGGAATCGAACCTGGGTCCCTGCCGCTGTGAGGCAGCAGTGCGCTGAGCCACCCTGATGCCACTCCCTCTGTTGCTTTGACTTGACCCCCACATCTTGGATTTGGTGTCTTTCTGAATGAACCTTGTTGCATTTTGGTGGGCCATCGCTTAGCAGAGATGTTTGACTTCTTCAGGGGATGCTTTGACTGTTGCTTTTGATATCTGTCATTGAAAACTTTGTCTCAGAGTTCACTGGGAAAGAACATTGAGGGAGAATGAACAGTTCCAGTCACAATTGCTTTGGTATGGCGCAGATTGAGATCTGAAGAAACATTTGCAAATTGACGACCAAAGTCTTGGCCCTTAAAACTGTACACCTTCACAATAAAAAAACTTAATGCGGGTCAGATTTAAACAGAGACTTTGTGTAGTGCTCAGAACATTGGGGCGACACACCAAACCCCCCACCCCCCCAGATTTCTCAAATACTGTCACGGAATCTTACTTCCACTGAAGAGGGCAAGTAGAAACATAAGGAACAGTAAGAGGCCATTTGACCAGTTAAACCTGCTTCCCCATTCAATGAGATTGTGTCTAATTCTCCAACCTAACTCCTCAGATCCATCGGTTCCCCACATTCCTTTGTTTCTTTGGCGAATATGATATCTCTATCTCGGACTTAAAATGAATAATTCATCTGCTGACTTCAGGTTAACATCTCATTGATGAACCAATGTCTTACACAGTGCTGTCCTGGTGTCAGCCTGCACGACATAGACAAGCCTTTGGAGTGGGACTTGAATTCTCATCTGTCTGGCCCAGGGCTGAGACTGTGAACAAGGACAAATCCCTTCTGGTTTTCAGCCAACCTAAGATGGTGCCCTTTCCTTGGTCAGCCCAGAACAGAGCATTGCAGCCATGACAATCAAGTGGACCGATAGTCGTCAAGATTAAGAGCTCGGTTTTAAACATGAATGGTTTCAGAGATCTCCAAATCCAGTGGTGCCCCCTCCTCACCAGAAGGTCCCAGATAGGGAAGGGTTAAATTCTGTCCTCACCTCTACTAAAACCTTGACTGATATCAACCTGGGATCTTTCTGTACAGCTCTATTCAAGCCACAGATATTTTTGTCTTGATTTTGATCCTAAAACCAATACTCTGGTAACAAGTACTGTGGTACTCTGCGTGGGTTTCCTCCGGGTGCTCCGGTTTCATCCCACAGTCACAAAGATGTGCGGGTCAGGTGGAACAGAGCATTACAGCCGTGACAATCAAGTGAACCGATAGTCATCAAGATTAAGAACTCGATTTTAAACATGAATGGTTTCAGAGATCTTCAAACCCAGTGGTGCCCCCTCCTCACCAGAAGGTCCCAGATAGGGAAGGGTTAAATTCTGTCCTCACCTCTACTAAAACCTTGACTGATATCAACCTGGGATCTTTCTGTACAGCTCTATTCAAGCCACAGATATTTTTGTCTTGATTTTGATCCTAAAACCAATACTCTGGTAACAAGTACTCTGGTACTCTGCGTGGGTTTCCTCCGGGTGCTCCGGTTTCATCCCACAGTCACAAAGATGTGCGGGTCAGGTGAATTGGCCATGCTAAATTGCCCGTAGTGTTAGGTTAAAAGGGTAAATGTAGGGGTATGGGTGTGTTGCGCTTCGGCAGGTCGGTGTGGACTTGTTGGGCCGAAGGGCCTGTTTCCACACTGTAAGTAATCTAATCTAAGAAGACAGCCAGCTTTTAAACCAGCACACATGTAAGCCTTTTTACCAGTATTGTAAAGCCTTCTGTTTTACATGAAACGATACCGGAAATCGGAGGATTCATTTGCGACCTTTTGGATTGAAAAAGAATAAACCTTGAACTCAAGTCACAGGATTTGTGACGGAACTTGCTCATACTGTTGTCAATCACCTATGCACACATTACATGTTAGCACAACAAGCAATTGCATCTTTCCATAAACTGTTGCGTTTACATTTACTTTAGTGCAAACAGTTATTTACTGAAATATTTCATTTACAACATTCAGAAGGTCAGTTGAAAATGCAGCACAGGAAATGATTAGCATTAGACAAATAAAATGCAGATATATGTGTGTGTTCTTTCTGAACCCATCTGTACAGTTTTTGCTGCCTGTCCTGGCATTGTCCTCAGTCTGTGAAACTCCATCAGTCCATCTGTTTTTAGCTCCTGCTGTCAGGAGATCTCCTGTCATGCTATGCACCATCCAAACACATCTTCTGTAGCCTGTCCACAACCACTGTATGACATCCATCATCCAACTCCACCCAGATCACCTCCTCTGTCTCTCTGCTGCCCTCTACTCTGCCCTCCAGGAGGAAGCTCTCCAGCTTCTCAGCTCAGATTAGATCTATCCAAGAAAACACACAACAGACACACCAATACAGAGCGTGTTTTCATTGTCCGATAGATTGACAATGTAATATATTATGGACCAGACCGGACCATCTCAACAGATATGAAGAAGATAGCCCAGAGCCTAACTTTTTCTTATTTTAAAGACAAGTGCAAGGTTTTGAATTGCATATGCAATTCAATTGGTCAAACAACCAGATTTGAAGCAAAACACACTTTATTCATTCACAATAGTTAAAATACAACAAAAGAAAGAGGAAATTGGAATAACTGAACTCGATTGCAAAATTTAACAGAATAAAAGACTATTTTACAACAAGAAAGTAACTGTTGCAACATAGTAACATCCCCAACAACACACACTTGACAAAAGCAAAGTCAATAAAATCGATTGTCTCCCATTCAATTCGGGGAGAAAGTGAGGACTGCAGATGCTGGAGATCAGAGCTGAAAATGTGTTGCTGGAAAAGCGCAGCAGGTCAGGCAGCATCCAGCGAACAGGAGAATCGACGTTTCGGGCATAAGCCCTTCTTCAGGAATGAGGAAAGTTTGTCCCATTCAATTCGAGCAGCCCAGGAGGAAAAACGTAATGAGAAAACTCCGAGAGAGAGTGAGAGTAGCAGGGAGAGATGCACTTCTGCTTCCAAACCCAGCCACAAGACCCCAACAATAATTGTGAGTGAAACAAAAGATCCCTAGTTCTGTGAGAGCTCAATCACACCCATTCAGGCTGCTTCTATTGTTCCAACTTTAAAAGAAACCTAAGGACTCACATAGTGTTTACTCCAGTGTTTACATTCTGTGCAGTTTGGAAGGTGAATTTGGTCAAAGTCATTGTGATATTCAGGTTAAAAATCACAGAACACCAGATTATAGTCCAACAGGTTTATTTGAAAGTACAAACTTTCAGAGCACTGCTCCTTCATCAGTTAGCTAGTGGGGCAGGACCATAGGACACAGAATCTATAACAAAAGATCATTGTGCCATACAACTGAGATGATATGTTGAACAAACCTAGATTGCTGTGAAATCTTTTATCTTTTCGAATGGGTTGCAGGTTTCAATTCAGCGACACGTAAATCCCAGAACAACTTCCAAATCACAGTCCTGAGATAACTTAAGGTTTTATTAAAAAAAAGCGATATCTCAGCTCACATAATGCATTTAAGGTGTGAGGTTAGAGTCTGTCTGTATTCCAATCATGAGCCTTACTGGTTCTATTTCCAAAGTAGGAATTGATAAAATGTCACATGGATTGACTGCCGACAGACTGTGCTTTTTGAACAAAAGTGTGTCCGTGTGATGTAATACAGGCCAGTGAGAGTGTGAGTGTTTGTGTGTGTGCCTGAGAGAGAGTGTGTGTATGAGAGAGGGTCTGCGTGAGTGTGTGTGTATGTGTGTTTGCATGTGTGTGTCTGAGAGAGAG
>NC_057751.1:11296954-11342647 GCF_004010195.1 Chiloscyllium plagiosum
CTTCCAAATAAACCTGTTGGACCACAACCTTGTGTTGTGTGATTTTTGTAACTTTGTAAACCCCAGTCCAACACCAGCACGACCTCACCATGACTTTAAGGGGAACACATAGGATAAAAAGGCGAAATCTGTTTCTGACTCTAGGACTAAAATACAAGGTCTAAAATTTGGAGCCACACCTCTCCTGAGGTAGGGGGACCCCTAGGGGAGCCCATCTTCCAAATAAACCTGTTGGACCACAACCTTGTGTTGTGTGATTTTTGTAACTTTGTAAACCCCAGTCCAACACCAGCACGACCTCACCATGACTTTAAGGGGAACACATAGGATAAAAAGGCGAAATCTGTTTCTGACTCTAGGACTAAAATACAAGGTCTAAAATTTGGAGCCACACCTCTCCTGAGGTAGGGCGTACCCCTAGGGGAACCCATCCAACAAGGCCATATGGATAGGACTCAATAATAGGAAGGGTCCCATCAGTTTGATGGGATTGTACTGCAGACCCGCCAACAGCCAGCAGGAGATAGAGGAACAGATATGTGGACAAATAATGTTAAGACAACAGGGTTATTGTGGAAGGTGATCTTAACCTCCCCTGTGTTGACTGGGACTCATTTACTGTTGAGAATGTGGTGCTGGAAAAGCACAGCAGGTCAGGCAGTGTCCGAGGAGCAGGAGAATCAACGTTTTGAGCATAAGCCCTTCATCAGGATTCCTGATGAAGGGCTTATGACTGAAGCATCGATTTTCCTGCTCCTCGGATGCTGCCTGACCTGCTGTGCTTTTCCAGCACCACACTCTCCACTCTGATCTCCAGTATCTGCAGTCCTCACTTTCTCCCTGGGACTCAGTTAGCGCCAGGAATCTGGGGGGTGGATGGGGGTGTTGGAATTTGTTAGGTGTTTCCAGAACAGTTTTTGGAAACAGTAGCTGAATAGTCCAATTAAGGAAGGGGCCATACTTGACCTGAATATTGGGGAATAAGCTGAGCCAGGTGATCAAAGGAGAGTATTTTAGGAACAGTGATCACAATTCCATAAGTTTAACGTTAGTTATGGATACAGATAAGAGTTGTCCTCAGGGAAGGCTAACTGCCACAATATTAGACAAGAACTTGGGAATGTAGATTTGGGTGGAGTATTGAAGGTAAATCCACAGGCAAGTTGGAAACTTTTCAAACCTAGGGTTTTAGTTCTGCTTTCAGTTGTTGAAGTTGTGGTTTTGGGACTGAAGCGGCAAGATACAGCTGTCTCTCTGCTGCCACAAACGGCTTGAATTCTGTCCTTGCTGGATTCATTCTGCCTGTGTTCCTTCTGGAATGGAAGGAGATCGTAAGTAAGGGAAATTTGGTTTGCCCAATTGGCCTTTGCCAAGGGTGTGTCTGTGAGATGCTGCTCTATTAGAACAGTTAATGAGTAGTGGTTAAATAATTTTTTTTTTAAAGTTTTTAAATAAAGTTAAATTTATGCCTTTTTTCGTTTGTGTTTTAATTTAGTGTAAGGATTAAACGTTTTCTGCTTAAAACCTAATAGTTTGATCAATCAAATCTGGATCACAATGCCTAACACTTGCCTTTTAAACAAGTTAAAAGTTAGGGTGTAGGCTATCTCCTTGATAAGCTTTAAGGGGGTTTCGTCTGGTCCATAACAAGTGACAAAGATGATTGATGAGGGTAGAGGGCTGGATGTTGTCTACACGGATGTTAGGAAAGCGTTTTGCATGATTCCTCATGGCAAGCTGATCCAGATGGTGAGGTAACATGTGATCCATGGTGAGCTAGTAAGATGGCTACAGAACTGGCTTGGTCATAGAAGACAGAGGGTAATGGTAGCAGGGTACTTTTCCAACTGGACATCTCTGACTCATGATGTTCCACGGGGATCCGTGCTAGGATCCCTGTAGTTTATAATTTATATAGAAATGATTTGGCGGAGAGTGTAGGTAGTCTGAATAGTAACTTTGCAGACAACACCAAGATGTGCTGTTCCTCATTCCTGATGAAGGGCTTATGCCTGAAACGTCAATTCTCCTGCTCCTTGGATGCTGCCTGACCTGCTGTGCTTTTCCAGCACCACAATCTCGACTCTGATCTCCAGCATCTGTAGTCCTCACTTTCTCCTAGTTTGCTGGAAGTGGCAACACAAGTGGATAAGGTGGTAAACAAGACATACAGCATACTTACCTTCATCAGTCAGGGCATAGAGTGTAAAAATTGGCAAGGCATGTTGCAGCCGGATGTGGAATATTGCGTCCAGTTCTGGTCACCACACTATCAGAAAGATGTGGAGGCTTTGAAGAGGGTACAGAAAAGATTCTCCAGAATGTTTCCTGATTTGGAGGCTATTAGTTATGAGGAGACATTGGACCCACTCTGATTGTTTCCACTTGAACATTGGAGGCTGAGTGGTGACCTAATGGAAGTTGACAAAATGATGGAAAGCATTGATAGAATGGTTAGTTGGAGTTTCTTTCCCAGGGTAGAAATGTCAATTACAAGGGGATTTAGGTTTAAGGTAAAAGAGGGAAAGTTTAGAGGAGATGTGAGAGGCAAATGTTTTTCACACAGAGTGTGGTAAGTGCCTGGAATGTGCTTCCAGAAGGGGTGGCACAGGTGGATACAATAACAATGTTTAAGAGGTATCTTGACAATTACATGAATAAACAGGGATTACAGAGATATGGACCGCACAGAGGCAAAAGGTCTTTGGCTGAGAAATCTGTCATGTGTCAGTATAGGCTTGGTGGGCCAAAGACGCTGTTCTTTGTTCTGTCGGTGAAACTTTAGGCAAACTCTTCTGCTGCTGGAGCTGGAGAACTTGAAGGTGGAATGCTATTTGATGAAGTAGGGTGATGTTGCACCCACACCATTCACCGACTGCCAAAACCCTTCAACCCCAGCTCATCACCTCAGGGGTCAGGGCAGGCGGTGGGAAGGTAGCTGCTCCCTCAGTGCCCGGATCAGGAGCTGGACATCAGGACCTTACCTGCCCCCATCCTCACAAATCCCAACCGAAGAACAACACCCAGTACCCCACCCATCCTGCACAGTGCCTGCCCCTNCCCCCCCCCCACCGTGAGATTTGGGAGTCCGGACTCAATCTTCCTGCAGCAACTACAGTCTTCTTTTTACACCTGAAATGGTGACTTCTGCCTCTCCTGATGCTGCCTGGCTTGCTGTGTTCTTCCAACCTCCTGCCTGTCTCCCAGCATCTGCAGTCCCTGACAGTTTTCTTTGTGGCAAGTACTGGGGGGACTTCCATTCTCAGGATCTTCACTCCAGGGTAAGTCCCCACCGGCACTTGGTTGGTGTGTGGTTGCGTGGTTTGGTGAGCCTTCCCATGGTCCTCCAGGCAACTGAATAAGCCCCCTGCCTTCTCAATAACATCCTGCTGATGGAAAGACTCTCGCACATACAAATTGTTGGACAAGTCTGGAATAGTCATCTCCAAACTGCAATACCTGTCAGATAAATTCTTCGCTTTAAAACTGAGGTTGATAGACTTCTCTTTGTGAACGTCTGTATTCAAAATTAAGACCTTACAGGTGGTGGTTGTATATGTGTCTGAGCACATAACACTGATTAGTCAATAAGCTTTGTGCACAAAGGAGGGAATTTTAACTTTCCGTCAGACTGACTGTCTTGAACCTGTATTGAGATTGCTGACCAAAGTAATAAGGGACATGAGAACATCAAAGTAGGCCATTTGGCCCCTCAAGCCTCTCCCAGATTTCATTAAGATCACGGCTGATCTGCCCCAGACACCAACTTCCCTTCTGTGTCAGCTCCTCACAACCTTCAACACGCCAATGTTTCAAAAACCTACTTATCTCCTCTCCAAATACCTCAGTGTTCAAGCCTCTCTGAGGGAGACAATTCTGCTCCTCACTACTTCCTGGGAGAAGGATTTCCTCTGGACCTCAGTTTGAAATGCTTGTTCCCTTGTTCTGTAACTGTGTACCATAGACTGAGTTAGCCCCACTCGCAGAAGCATCTTTTCCAAATCACAACCCTTTCACGCCCCCTCAGAATCTGGAAAAACTCAGCAGGGCTGGCAGCATCTGTGGAGAGACAAAGCAGAGGTAACGTTTGGGGTCTAGTGACCTTTCTTCATCACCTTTCTGTATTTCGTTTGAACCGTGTCCAATGCTGGTACAGTATATCCTTTCTTAAATACAGATACCAACGTTGTGGCCTCACTGATAGCCTGTAACAAGACTTCTCTGTTTTTAAACTCTAGTCCATAAGCAAGGAAGATCAAATTGCCTTCTGTAATTAGTTACATGCTCACTTTTGTGCACAAGAACACCTAGACCCCTCTGCACCGCATTTGTTTGGAGTCTCTCTCCATTTAAATAATAGTCTGTGTTTTGATTTGTCCTATCAAACTGCGCAACTTTTTGCTATAATCAACTCCATGGTTTTGTTCACTCAGTCAACCTATCTGTAGCACTTTGCAAATAAACAACAATTTTACTTTCTCACTTTTCCTTAAATGTGGACAGTGCTGGCAAAGCGACATCCATTACCCTCTCACCCTACTGCTGACCATCACCAATAGCTGCTACCTTCCTTGTGGTGAGGGTGCTCCACGTTGGGTATGTAAGGTTGTGTGCATTACAGACAAGCCCACAAACAAATTTTATTCCCCATTTGTTCATGTGATTTGGCAATTGGTGCCTGGGCCCATTCCTAATTGCCCTGGTAAAGGTGGCGGTAAGCTGCCTTCTCAAGCTGTCGTTGTTTGTGTGCTGCAGGAGCAGTCACTATGCTGAAAGCGGAGGAGTTCCAGGATTTTGACCCACTGACAGTGAAGGAGCAGTGATGAATTCCCAAATCAGGGTGGTGAGTGACTTGGAGGGGAACGTGCAGGCAGTGCTGTTCCCAGATTTCTGCTGCCCTTGTCTCACTATACTGGAGTGATCCCAGGTCTGAAAGGTGCTGTTAAAGGAGGCACGTCAGATCATTATCAACGGGAAACATCACCAGGCGGATTCTTTTTTCAGGGCTCGCATTCTGGAAGGGCAAGGTGTGTGCCCACCGTTCCCCTGGCTCTTTCCATTTTATCCCAGTTTGTTGGGTCATACAGGTCAGTAAACAAAGAGAAGACAAACAGACATTCAAGTCAGGGTAGGGGCGGTGGGGTGGGGGGGTAGTTGGTGAGAGCAGCATGGGGACTACTTTGGGAAAGATATGAAGAAGGGTGGGGATAGGTGAGGCCATGACAGAATGAGAATAATACATCGCAGTTGTCAGTGACTTTGAGTCAATGTCAATGTCTCAGGATTGGTGAGATTGGTAAGTGGGACTTGACTGATGGTCTTTTTGGAGGGTTGGAAGAGATATCATTAAAACGTGAGTCTGGAACTTCAGTACTTCATGTTTTACAACACTCCAACTGTGTTGCTCTTTATTTACTGTCATGTCTGAACAGCTTGCCTCACTGTGGTTATTTACTTAGTCATAACTGTGTTTGCCCTCTTTTAACTGTTGCAGATAAGAAAGCTTTGATTTTTGTGTAAACTGATGTATTTGCTCATCCAGCTGTAACCTATTGTTTGAACACTGGATCAAATCCTGAGTGCTTGCTCATGTTGGAGTGCTGATTTCAGCACCGCCTTCACCTTTCTCATGCCCCTGCTCAGCTCAGCTCAGCTCAGCAACTTCCACCAACAGGAGACAAGTCACCGGCTGCAGGAAAGCCTGCTGAATGACCTGAGACCTGCTCTGTGTCAGCCCAGCTCATTGACAGCAACAGTGAAAATCCCCCAGCCAACCCCCAAACTCTTGGACGTGGATCAGACCTGAAACGTTAACTCTGATTTCTCTTCACTAATGTTGCTAGACCTGCTGAGCTTTTCCGCTAATTTCTGGTTTTGTTTCTGATTTACAGCATCCACAATTCATTTGGTTTTTACAGAGAAATCATCCAATTCTGAGAGCTCAATCAGCAAGTCAGTTAGCCATGGTCCAATGGACTATTGGAACAGGCTCCAGCTGCTGAATGTATTCCTGTCCCTGGATTGCACTCAAGTCTTTTATTCCAGCTTCTGTTGAGCACTTTCCTGGTAATTCGACCAGCAGAGTCCCACTCTACGATTGAGAGTTCAATATGAAAGCTGTCCGTTTTCTCCCGAGCTGAACTTCTCTTTCACTGTCATTCTCTTTCAGACTTGGTGAATGTCTCCACGCAGATCTACTGGGAGTCACAGCTGAGCAACAATCTCAGTGCCCAGTGACCATTCATCACTCACCTCTTTAACAAAACCCCAAAGGGTTTCAATATACATATCCAGTGAGGAATTCTGGAAAAACTGAGAAAGTGATCGGACTGTGGAACTTACTATCATATGGTCCAGACAAAAATACAATTTCAGAGGGTGTTAAGGTATATACATGATGAAGAAAGAAATAAGAACTTGGAAGCATTGTAACAGGTCAATTAGCCCATCAAGATAGATTCACCATTCAATGAAATACAACTTCTTGTATCTATATCCTGTGTGTATATTGATAACTTCTTCAATAGCTTAGAATAACAAAAGTATATAAAATCAGCTTAATTTTGTAACTACATTCCCCAGTGATGGTCACTCCAACCAGCAACAATCAGTTCAAGATCAGTACAGCATGTGAACAGACACTTCGGTCCAACCCATCCATGCAGACCAGATATCCCAACCCAATCTAGACCCACCTGCCAGCACCCGGCCCATATCCCTCCAAACCCTTCCTATTCATATACCCATCCAGATGCCTTTTAAATGTTGCAATTGTACCAGCCTCCACCACCTTACTCTAGCAGCTCTTTCCATACACGTAGCTCCCTGTGCATGAAACGCTGCCCTTAGGCCTCTTTTATATCTATTCCCCTCTCACCCGAAACCTATGCCCCTAGTTCTGGATTCCCGCACCCCAGGGAAGAGACTTCATGTATTTATCCTATCCATGCCCCTCATGATTTTTCAAACCTCTATAAGTTCACCCCTCAGCCTCTGATGCTCCAGGGAAAACTGACCCCACCTATTCAGCCTCTCCCTTTCACTCAAATGTTCCAACCCTGGCAACATCTTTGTAAATCTTTTCTGAACCCTTTCAAGTTTCACAACATCTTTCCTGTAGGAGGGAGACCAGAACTGAACATTGTCACAATGTGGGACTTGGCAGGGTCAGGACGAGAGCTACAGCACAGAGAGCCCCTCCCCCCACCCAGAGACAGCCAGTCAGTGTGATGTTCACATTGAGACAACTGGTAAAGGGAACAGGGGAGGGGTTGGAAGATGGGACACTGTGTCTCTCCCAACAGACAGGGCAGTGGGAAGCAGTCTGCTCTCCAGAGAAACAGTTGGGTTCATCACCAAAAGGAGTCATTTTCAGGGGACTGGCACTTTGTGGACAGGTCTTTGAAAGGGCCAGCATGGATCAGATAGACAGAATGGCCTCCTGCTGTGAATAAATGTCTGGGAGAAGACATCAAATTGCCAGAGTTTACCTGAAAGGAAGATCCTGACAGAGCCCAGCTGATTTGCAGGGAGATATGAAAGGAGATGGGCACACAGAGACAGAGGGGTCGGATGAGTGGAAGCCGCAGAGCACAGAGAGTCCTGTTGCATTTTTGGCACAGTAATCATCCCGTGCACTGGTGCTTTCTGACCGCCTGGCCCAGCTTCCTTTTATTTGGAATTCAATAGCATTTCCGAGTGCAAAAGCAGCTCTCTTGTTCTGTTTGTTACCAAGGAGGCTTCATCCCCTCCGGAAGGAGAGAGCAAATTGTCTAACGTTGCCAAGATGACAATGTGCTTTGCCCTGTGACCAGTCACTGCAGATTAAGGGCCTGAGGATTTAATCCACTCCGAACTGCAATAACAAATTTCAATTAAGCGAGGCTTTTGGCAGTTGCTGTGTTTGCTCAGCAGCCACTTCACACTCTGGCCAATGCACCATTTTCTGTCACTATCTGCTGGTTTACAAACCACTGGCCTCCCTCTCCATTGGTCTTTTGTTTTTGTCTTTGCTTTTTGTTGTAGAATTTCCCGGAGTGAACACGGTGGGTTGTGATTCCCAAGTCACTGGGAAACCCTGTGGATTCTGCCCGAAGTCTCTGGATCTGGCTGTTGCCATGGGTCCGACACCTGCAATCCCTGAATTGCAGAAAGGAAGATGTTCAAACCTGAAACTGCTCACCAAAGTGCGAGGGAGTGAGGTCAATTCTCCGGGTTTTTGAGACAAGTTAAAATAGCCAGCACA
The DNA here is from genome assembly GCF_004010195.1 of Chiloscyllium plagiosum. NCBI lineage: Eukaryota > Metazoa > Chordata > Chondrichthyes > Orectolobiformes > Hemiscylliidae > Chiloscyllium > Chiloscyllium plagiosum. Next base: position 11,305,200 of record NC_057751.1, read on the forward strand.
CTTGTTTCTTTGTCTGCTTATTCTGTCAAGTTCTGTGCAAGTCCAGAAGCAGGTTAAGCCTTAATTTGATTCAAACAAGTTATCTCTCTCAATGAGTACAGGAACACCGAGGACTTCACAGAGACAGTGAACAGAACAGGTTTGAGTGGCTGAATAGCCTATTCCTGTCCCCACATTCCTTCTCCTGCATTGAGGTGCTTTCTCAGTGAAGGCTGCATTGGAGCGCCTCCTCCATTCAGAGAATGATCAGCCAGAATTCCTGTTCCTGGTCGCTGTCATATCATCTCCACAGGAGAGTGGGTACAACCAGTTAGCAGGTGGCAAGGGAAATAGCTGTGATGACCACAGTGTTGAGCAGCTCCCTCCACACCCCCTCCCCGCTCCCTGTCTCTGAACAGGAAGCCAGCAGAAGCCCATCAGAAAACAGGAGACACGTCTGAAACAAATAACTTCCAAAACAAAACCCATGGCCTTCCATGTGTAATCTCTCACTGAAGCTAATGCCAAGTCTGGTAATGCACCAGCCAGACCTGACCCCAACCCCAATGGATATTCTGGAGATGGCCAAGACGCTAACATTTATGTTTTTACAAAAAGGTATGTTTACGGCAATGTTCCTGATATGATTCGATTTGTGTTCTACTTCGCTTTAATCAAAACACACTTTATTCTTACGACACAGTTAAAATACAACACAAGGATGAATTGGCATAACTTTAGCCTATTGAAACACTTAACAAGATAATGTATTGTTTAACCATTAATCTGCTTGAAAAACAAAAAATGCTGGAAACCACAGCAGGACAATAGTCCGATGAAGAGTCGTGTCGACTCGAAATATTAGCTTGCTCTCCCTCCACAGATGCTGACGGGCTCGCTGTGAGCTCCCAGCAATTTTTGTCTGCAGTAATTTCCTCCTCAACTGTTCTAATATGGACAGTATCCCAAATACACACATTCCATAGCAAAGGCAGTATCCCAGATACACACAAACTCCATAGCAAAGGCAGTATCGCACATATACACACACTCCATAGCAAAGGCAGTATCCCAGATACACACACTCCGTAACAAAGGCAGTATCCCATATACACACACTCCAGAGCAAAGGCAATATCCCACATGCACACACTCCTAAACAAAGGCAGTATACCATATACACACACTCCGTAGCAAAGGCAGTATCCCAGATACACACACTCCATAGCAAAGGCAGTATCCCATATACACACACTCCGTAACAAAGGCAGTATCCATCCCATATACACACACTCCGTAACAAAGGCAGTATCCCAGATACACACACTCCATAACAAAGGCAATATCCCACATGCACACACTCCTAAACAAAGGCAGTATACCATATACACACACTCCGTAGCAAAGGCAGTATCCCATATACACACACTCCGTAACAAAGTCAGTAACCAAGATACACACACTCCGTAGCAAAGGCAGTATCCCATATACACACACTCCATAGCAAAGGCAGTATCCAAGATAACACACTCCGTAGCAAAGGCAGTATCCCATATACACACACTCCATAACAAAGGCAATATCCCACATGCACACACTCCTAAACAAAGGCAGTATACCATATACACACACTCCGTAGCAAAGGCAGTATCCCATATACACACACTCCATAACAAAGTCAGTATCCAAGATACACACACTCCGTAGCAAAGGCAGTATCCCATATACACACACTCCAAAACAAAGGCAGTATCCCACATACACACACACTCCATAGCAAAGTCAGGATCCAACATACACACATTCCATAACAAAGGCAGTATCCCAGATACATACACTCCATAGCAAAGGCAATATCCTATATACACACTCTATATCAAAGGCAGTATCCCATATACACACACTCCGTAACAAAGTCAGTATCCAATATACACACAGTGCATAGCAAAGGCAGGATCGCACAGACAGACACTCCATAGCAAAGGCAGTAACTAAGATACACACACTCCATATCAATTGCAGTATCCCATATACACACACTCCATAACAAAAGCAGTATCCCATATACACACTCTATATCAAAGGCAGTGTCCCATATACACACACTCCAAAACAAAGACAGTATCCCACATACACACACACTCCATAGCAAAGGCAGTATCCCATAAACACACACTCCATAACAAAGACAGTATCCCACATACACACACACTCCATAACAAAGGCAGTATCCCAGATACATACACTCCATATTTGCAGTATCCCATATACACACACTCCATAACAAAAGCAGTATCCCATATACACACTCTATATCAAAGGCAGTGTCCCATATACACACACTCCAAAACAAAGGCAGTATCCCACATACACACACACTCCATAGCAAAGTCAGGATCCAACATACACACATTCCATAACAAAGGCAGTATCCCAGATACATACACTCCATAGCAAAGGCAATATCCTATATACACACTCTATATCAAAGGCAGTATCCCATATACACACACTCCTTGGCAAAGGCAGTATCGCAGATACACCCACTCCATAATTAATGCAGTATCCCATATACACACATCCTCAATAGCAAAGGGAGTATCCCATATACACACACTCCATAGCAAAGGCAATTTCGCAGATACACACACTCCATAACTAAGGCAGTATCCCACATACACACATACTCTATAGCAAAGGCAGTATCCTATACACACACACTCCTTATCAAAGGCACACTCCATAGCAAAGTCAGTATTGCTGATACACACACTCCATAACTAAGGCAGTACCCCACATACACACATACTCTATAGCAAAGGCAGTATCCTATACACTCACACTCCTTATCAAAGGCAGTATCTCATATACACACATATCATATTGAAGACAGTATCCCAGATACACACATTCCACAGCAAAGGCAGTATCCCATATACACACACTCCACAGCAAAGGCAGTATCCCATATACACATACTCCATAGCAAAGGCAGTATCCCAGATACACACACTCCATAACAAAGGCAGTATCCCATATACACACACTCCATAACAAAGGCAGTATCCCATATACACATACACCATAGCAAAGGCAGTATCCTCGATACACGCATTCGATAACAAATGCAGTATCCCATTTACATGCACACTCCATAGCAAAGGCAGTATCCCATATACACACACAACATATCAAAGACAGATCCCAGATACACACACTCCATAGCAAAGGCAGTGTCCTATATACACTCTCTATGTCAAAGGCAGTATCGCAGATACACACACTCCATAACAAAGGCAGTATCACACATATACACACACTCCATAGCAAAGGCAGTGTCCTATATACACACTCGGTATCAAAGGCAGTATCCCATCTACACATATTCCATATCGAAGGCAGTATCCCAGATACACACACTCCATAACAAAGGCAGTATCCCATATACACATACTCCATAGCAAAGGCAGTATCCAGATACACACACTCCACAGCAAAGGCAGTATCCCAGATACACACACACTATAACAAAGGCAGTTCCAAGATACACACACTCCATAACAAAGGCAGTATCCCATGTATATACACGATAGCAAAGGCAGTATCCCATATACACATACTCCATAGCAAAGGCAGTATCCCAGATACACGCAATGATAACAAAGGCAGTATCCCATATACACACACTCCATAGCAAAGGCCGTTTCCAAGATATACACACTCCATAGCAAAGGCAGTATCCCATATACATGCATTCGATAACAAATGCAGTATCCCAGATACATGCACACACCACAGCAAAAGCAGTATCCCATATACACATACTCCAGAACAAAGGCAGTATCCCACATACACACACACTCCATAGCAAAGGCAGTGTCCGATATACACACTCTCCATAACAAAGGCAGTATCCCACATACACACACACTCCTTAGCAAAGGCAGTATCCCAGATACACACACTCCACAGTAAAGGCAGTGTCCTATATACACACACTCCATAACAAAGGCAGTGTCCTATATACATACTCTATGTCAAAGGCAGTATCCCATATACACACACTCCATAGCAAAGGCAGTATCCCATATACACACACTCCAGAACAAAGGCAGTTTCCCACATACACACACACTCCATAGCAAAGGCAGTGTCCTATATACACACTCTATGTCAAAGGCAGTATCCCACAAACACACACACTCCTTAGCAAAGGCAGTATCCCAGATACACACACTCCATAGCAAAGGCAGTGTCCTATATACACACTCTATGTCAAAGGCAGTATCCCATATACACACACTCCATAACAAAGGCAGTATCACACATATACACACACTCCATAGCAAAGGCAGTCTCCAAGATATACACACTCCATAGCAAAGGCAGTATCCCAGATACACACACACCATAACAAAGGCAGTCTCCCATATACACACTCTATAGCAACGGCAGTATCCCAGATACACACACACACACCAGAGCAAGGCAGTATCACATAAACACACTCCATAGTAAAGGCAGTGTCCCATATACACACACTCCATAGCACAGGCAGTATCCCATATACACACTCTATATCAAAGGCAGTATCCCGTATACACACACTCCATAGCAAAGGCATTATCCCACATACACACACTGCACAGCAAAGGCGGTGTCCCATATACACACACTCCATAGCAAAGGCAGTATCCCATATACAGACACTCCATATCAAAGTAGGTATCCCATATACACACACTCTGTAGCAACGGCAGTATCCCAGATACACACACTCCATAGTAAAGGCAGTATCCCAGATTCACACACTCTATATCAAAGGCAGTATCCAATATACACACACTCCAAAGCAAAGGCAGTATTGCATATACACACACTCCATAACAAAGGCAGAATCCCATATACACACACTCCAATGCAAAGGCAGTATCCAAGATATGCAGACTCCATAACAAAGGCAGTATCACATATACACACACTCCATAGCAATGGCAGTATCCAAGATACACACACTCCATAGCAAAGGCAGTATCCCATAAATACACTCCATAGCAAAGGCAGTGTCCCATATACACACTCCATATCAAAGTAGGTATCCCATATACACACACTCCGTAGCAAAAGCAGTATCCCATATACACACACTGCATAGAAAAGGCAGTATCCCATATACACACAACCCATAGCAAAGACAGTATCCTAGATACACACACTCCATAGCAAAAGCAGTGTCCTATATACACATTCTATATCAAAGGCAGTATCCCATATACACACGCTCCAAAGCAAAGGCAGTATTGCAGATACACACACTCCATAAGAAAGGCAGTATCCCATATACACACAGTCCATAGCAAAGATGGTATCCCAGATACACAAACTCCATAGCAAGGCAGTATCCCATGGACACACACTCCATAGCAAAGGCAACATCCCATATACACGCCCGATATCAAAGGCAGTATCCAATATACACACACTCCATAGCAAAGGCAGTATCCCAAATACACACACTCCATAGCAAAGGCAGTATCCCACATACACACACGCCATAGCAAAGGCAGTATCCCATATACACACACTCCATAACAAAGGCAGTATCCCACATACACACACTCCATAGCAAAGGCAGTATCACACATACACACACTGCATAGAAAAGGCAGTATCCCATATACACACACCCCATATCAAAGTAGGTATCCCATATTCACACACTCCGTAGCAAAAGCAGTATCCCATATACACACTCTATATCAAAGGCAGTATCCCACATACACACACTCCATAACAAAGGCAGTATCCCACATACACACACACTCCATAGCAAAGGCAGTATCCTATATACACACTCTATATCAAAGGCAGTATCCCATTTACACATATTCCATAGCAAATTCAGTATCCCATATACACACTCTATATCAAAGGCAGTATCCCATATACACACTCTATATCAAAGACTGTATCCCATATACACACACTCTATATCAAAGGCAGTATCCCATATACACACCAAAGCAAAGGCAGTATCGCAGATACACATACTCCATAACAAAGGCAGTATCCCATATACACGCTATCGATAACAAAGGCAGTATCCAATATACACACACTCCATAGCAAAGGCAGTATCCAAGATATACAGACTCCATAGCAAAGGCATATCCCACATACACACACTCCATAGCAACGGCAGTTTCCAAGATACACACACTCCATAACAAAGTAGGTATTCCCTATACACACACTCCATAGCAAAGGTAGTATCCCATGTACACACACTCCATTAGCAAAGGCAGAGTCCCATATACACACACTCCATAGGAAAAGCAGTGTCCCATATACACACTCTATATCAAAGGCAGTATCCCATATACACATACTCCAAAGCAAAGGCAGTATCCCATATACACACACTCCATAGCAAAGGCAGTATCCAAGATATACAGACTCCATAGCAAAGGCATATCCCACATACACACACTCCATAGCAACGGCAGTTTCCAAGATACACACACTCCATAACAAAGTAGGTATTCCCTATACACACACTCCATAGCAAAGGTAGTATCCCATATACACACTCTATATCAAAGGCAGTATCCCATATACACATACTCCAAAGCAAAGGCAGTATCCCATATACACACACTCCATAGTAAAGGCAGTATCCCAGATACACACACTCCATAGCAAAGGCAGTATCCCAGATACACGCACACTCCATAGCAAAGCCAGTATCCCGTATATGCACTCTATATCAATGGCAGTGTCCCATATACACACACTCCATAACAAAGGTAGTATCCCATATACACATACTCCATAGCAAAGGCAGTATCCCAAATACACACATTCCATAGCACTCTATATCAATGGCAGTATCCCATATGCACACATTCCATAGCAATGGCAGTATCCCATGTGCACACACTCCATAGTAAAGGCATATCCCACATACACACTCTCCATAGCAAAGGCAGTATCAAAGGTACACGTACTCCATAACAAAGTAGGTATTCCATATATACACACTCCATAGCAAAAGCAGTATCCCATATACACACACTCCATATCAAAGGTAGTATCCCATATACAAACACTCCATAGCAAAGGCAGTATCCCATGTGCACACACTCCATAACAAAGGCATATCCCACATACACAGACACTCCATAGCAAAAGCAGTATCCCATATACTCAAATTCCATAAGGCAGTATCCCATATACAAACACTCCATATCAAAGGCAGTATCCCATATACAAACACTCCATATCAAAGGCAGTATCCCATGTGCACACACTCCATAACAAAGCCAGTATCCAAGATACGCACTCTATATCAAAGGCAGTATCCCACATACACACATTCCATAGCAAAGGCAGTATCCCAGATACACATACTCCATATCAAAGGCAGTATTCCACGTGCACACACTCCATAGCAAAGGCAGTATCCCAGATACACACATACTCCATATCAAAGGCTGTATCCCATATACACACACTCCATAACAAAGCCAGTATCCAAGATACGCACTCTATATCAAAGGCAATATCCCATATACACACATTCCATAGCAAAGGCACTATCCAAGATACACATACTCCATAGCAAAGGCAGTATCCCACATGCTCATACTCCATAGAAAAGGCAGTATCCCAAATACACACACTCCCTAGCAAAGGCAGTAACCCAGATACATATACTCCATAACAAAGGTAGTATCCCATATACACATACTCCATAGCAAAGGCAGTATCCCAGATACACACACTCCATAGCAAAGGCAATATCCCATATACACACACTCCATAACAAAGGTAGTGTCCCAGATACACACACTCCATAGCAAAGACAGTATCCCATAAACAACACTCCATAGCAAGGCAGTATCCCATATACACACACTCCATAGCAAAGGCAATATCCCATATACACACACTCCATAACAAAGGTAGTGTCCCAGATACACACACTCCATAGCAAAGACAGTATCCCATAAACAACACTCCATAGCAAGGCAGTATCCCATATACACACACTCCATAGCAAAGGCAGTATCCCAAATACACACATTCCATAGCACTCTATATCAATGGCAGTATCCCATATGCACACATTCCATAGCAATGGCAGTATCCCAGATACACACACTCCATAGTAAAGGCATATCCCACATACACACCCTCCATAGCAAAGGCAGTATCAAAGATACACGTACTCCATAACAAAGTAGGTATTCCATAAACACACACTCCATAGCAAAAGCAGTATCCCATATACACACACTCCATGGCAAAGGCAGTATCCCATATGCACACACACCCCATAACAAAGGCATATCCCACATACACAGACACTCCATAGCAAAAGCAGTATCCCATATACTCACATTCCATAGCAAAGGCAGTATCCCATATACACACTCCATATCAAAGTAGGTATTCCATATACACACACTCCACAGCAAAGCAGTATCCCATATACACACACTCCATAACAAAGGCATATCCCACATACACAGACACTCCATAGCAAAGGCTGTATTCAAGATACACACACTCAATAGCAAAGGCAATATCCCAGATATACACACTCCATAGCAAAGGCTGTATCCCATATCCACACACTCCATAACAAAGGTAGTATCCCAGATACACAAACTCCATAACAAAGGCAGTATCCCATATACACACATTCCATAAGAAAGGTAGTGTCCCAGATACACACACTCCTTTGCAAAGCCAGTATCCCATATCCACACACTCCATAACAAAGGTAGTATCCCAGATACACACACTCCTTAGCAAAGGCAGTATCCCATATACACACACTCCACAGCAAAAATGCAACTCAGCAGAGGGCTTACTGTTTTCATTCGCAATAAAGTTTACCATTTACAAAACGCAACTTCGAAATTCACCAAGGAAATTTACTTTGACAACACCTTCTGAGCCCATAATCACTTCCAGCTGGAACATACAAGTTCCCGTCTAGGCAACTCACCGGCCCGTTTGGAAATATACTGCCTTTTCTTCAGTGTTACTGGGTCAGAATCCTGGAATTCCCCTCCTAACAGCATTGTGGGTGATCCTACACCTCAAGAAATACAACAGTTCATGGAGACAACTCGCCAGCAGCTTCTCCAGCCCATTTAACGTGGCCAATAAATGTTGATCCGCCCAGGGGCGCCCACATCCCAGAACTAATTCTGGAAAAGTCCTTCTGCAAAACAAAAATTCCTTTTTCCCTTCTTTCCCTCTCTGTTGACCTGGCCATTGGCACCTTTGGGGCCAGAGGGTTCCTGACAGGCAATTCTAATTCACCTCCTATGCTCTGCCAATATTCCCTTGTAACCTTACAGATTTTGGTCATACACAGCACTGAGAGCATGTCACCTCTGACCAGGCCAGAGAGTCACAGTTTCATTAAAAGAGCACGATCGTGCTCGGAAATACAAATGTGCAATGACACAGGTCACAGCTGGATAGGTTCAGAGTTCGAAGACTGTTGTTCAATGAACAACTCCGAGACATTGCTCAGATCAAGGGAACAAGCATAAGGTGTTTTGGGACAACACAGTCATGGCATTGAATTCATCTCACTCACTGCTTAAATTGCAAACAACGCTGTGGATCAGGAATGGATTCTTTATTAAAAGTAAGATATACTTATTTAATGATTTTTTTATTTTTGGAATGTGATTTATGACAAGGAAATTGCAAAGAAACTGAAGCTGACCTTCATTCAGATGTGGCTTCGTGGTGAGCACTCTCACCTCTGAGTCACTGGTTGTGGGTTTAAATTTCACTCCAGGGACTTGACTGAATAATCTCGGCTGACAGTTTGAGTACTGCACTGTTGCCAGTCCCACCTTTCACATGAGATGTTAAACTGAGCCACTGTCAGACCACTCTGTGAAAACAAGCTGGGGAGTTCGCCCCCACTGCCCTGCCCAGGATTCTTTATACAAACAACAACAGAAAACCACAGTATTTGTTCACTCATCTCAATGGTGACTGTGTAATTCAGCAGAAGGCATGGGAAGGGGTATCCTAACGGGAATGGGGATGGAAGGGAGTATGTTGTTGGGAATGGGGGGGAATGTGTGTGAGATTGTTCTTGGGAGTGGAGATGGGAGTGGGATTATTATTGGAAATCATGTGGGAGTGGGTGTGTTTCAAAAAGGGAGATAGAGGAGTGGCATTTGGCCATTCAGCCCATCAAGTCTATTTGGCCATTTAATTATGGCTGATGTTTCTTAGCCCCATCCTCCTGCCTTCTCCCCGTAACCTTTGACCCCCTCACTCATCGAGAACCAACCGATCTCCGTCTGAAATACACTCCATGACTTTGGTCTGCACAGCCCTCTGCAGCAATGAGTTCCACAGATTCCCCACCCTCTGGCTGAACTAATGCTTCCTCATCTCAGTTCTCAAGGCTCGTAGCTTCTCACTGAGGCTGCCCTAGGTTCCTTGTCTCTCCGATGAGTGGAAATATCTTCTCCACATCCACTCTATCCTGGCCTCTCAGGATCCTGTACATTTCAATCAGATTACCTCCTCATCCTTCCAAACCCCACTGAGTACAGGCCCAGAGTCCCCAACTGCTCCTCATATGACATGCCCTTCATCCCCGGACCATTGTAAGCCTCCTCTGGATCCTCTCCTTGGACAGCACATCCTTCCTTAGATATGTTAAACTGTTCACCATCTTCCAAATGCGGACTGACCAAAGCTCTGTACAACCTCACCAGCATATCTCTCCTCTTGGGGTTCTCGCTCTCTCGAAATGAATGCTAACATTGCATTTGCCTCCCTAACCGCCAACTGAACCTGCAGGTTAACCTTAAAAGAACCCTGAACAAAGACTCCGAAGTCCTGTTGTGCTCTAGATTTCTGAAGCCTTTCCCTGTTTCGAAAATATTCCACACCTCTGTTTTTCCAACCAAAGTGCATAACTACACATTTTCCCATGTTGTATTCCATCTGCCACATTCAGTCCCTCTCCTAGCCTGTCCAAGTCTTTCTGCAGCTTTCTGTCTTCCTCACCATGACCTGCCCCTCCACCTATCTTTTTTGCATCTGAAAACGTAGTAACAATACCATCAGTTCCTTCGTGCAGATCATTAACACATATAACGTGAATCGTTGGGGTCCAAACATGGACCCCTACAGATCTCACCTAGTCACTGGCTGCCTTCCTGGAAATAGACCCTTTTATCTCCTCTGCCAGTCAGCCAATCCTCTATCTGGGACAGTACCTTGCCCTGATGTCATGGTTTCACAAACCTCCTGGGCAGCACTTTGAATATCAAAGTCCTTCTGGAAATTCAAATCAATCACACACATTGCCTCTCTTTTTACTAACCTGGTGATCATTACCAACAGGTTTGTCAGGCATGGCCTCCCCTTGAGGAAGCCACTCTGGCTCTGTCCTATTTTACCATGAACTTCCAAGTACTCTTAATAACGGACTCTAAAATTTTACAAACAGCCACAGTCAGGCTCACTCCCCTATAATTTCCCATCTTCTGCCTCCCTCCCTCCTGTCTGAACCAGAGGTGTTACATAAGTGATTTTCCAGTCCTCTGGGACCCCCCCTGACTCCAGTGATTTCTGAAAGATCACCACCAATGCCTTCACAATCTCTTCAGCTCTCTCCTTCAGAATTCTGGGGTGTAGTCCACCCAGTCTGAGTGATTTGTCCACTTTCTGGTTTTTCAGCTTCCCCAACACCTTCTCCTTAGGAATAGTCACTGTACTCACCTCTGGCCCCAAACTCTGTTGAATTCTGGTATGCTGCTGGTCTCTTCCACTGTGCAGACTGATGAAAAGTATCTGTTCAGTTCCTCTGCGATTTCTTTGTCACCTTCTATTCCTGCTCCATGAATTACTCCCAGAAACTCCTGCCATCGCTGTTCCACTGTCTTCCCTGCTTGGCTCCTCTTCCAAAGAACTCTGGCCAGCTCCTCCCTCACGTCTTTGAAGTTCCCTTCACCCAATTGTGAAACGATTGTGCCTGATTCCCGGTTTCTCCTTCTCAGATGGCAGGGCGAATTCAATCATGTTGTGGTCACTGCTCCTAAGGCATCCCCTAATCAAGTCTGTCTCATTACACACCATCAAATCCAGAATTGCCTGTTCCTGAGTGGGTTTTACCACAAGCTGCTCCCAAAAAATACCATCTTGGGGACATTCCACAAATTCCTTTCCTTGAGATCCCCTACCAACATGATTGTCCCAGTCCACCTGCATGTTGAAATCCCCCATGATGACTATAATTGTGTTTTCCATTCGTGCCTTTTATTTATTCTGATTTACTTTTTCCCCCACATCCTGACTACTACAGGGAGGCCTCAACTTAACTTCCAGCGGGGTCTTTTTCCCTTTGCACTTCCTCAGCTCTACCCACATAGATTCTGCACCTCTGCCCAGACACCACTTCTTGTGCTTGAGTTAGTTTTTCTCTTACAAACAATGTAACTCCACCCTCTCTCCCCACCTACTGTCCTTCAGCAAGAACAAGTATCTTTGGATATTTAACTCCCAGCCCTGATCCCCTTGCAGCCATGTCTCTGTGATACCCACAACACAGCCAATTTCAATCTGTGCTCCAAGCTCCTTTACCTTGTTTCAGATACTGCGTGTATTAAAGCACAATATCTTCAGGGCTCCTTTCCACACCCCCTTCACCCTCCCCCCACTCCACACCTTCTAACAGTTGTGTCCTAATCTGATGTGCCTGCAGTTAGATTCCTGACACTTCCCATAGTCTCTATTCCAGGAATTGTTCAGGGAACTTTAATAACATTTCTGATCCCGCCTCCCTTTTAATTTCTTCCAGAACATTCCATGCAATTGATCCCAGGTCCCACTATTTTGTTTCGCCCCAGTTCTGTGATTTGCTAGGAGTCTGGTGCCAGTGGAGACTGTCCGATTGGAAGAGCTCCCTCCTTCCCCAAGATTGATTCAATATCCCATGAATTCGAAGCACACCAATCTTTGAGCCATGCACTTCCCTCGTTAATCTCGTTGGCCGTGTGCCAGTTAGCTCCTGGCTCAGGTTGTAATCTGAAGATTCTTATCCTTTTGACTCTGCTTTTTCATTTAGCCCCCTGGCCACTCCCATTCCCTCAGCAAAGGCTCTTCCCTCTGTCTACTGATATGGTTGGTGCCGCCATGGACCCCAACAACTGGATCTTTCCTTTCCCTCTCCAAGTTCATCTGCAGCCCACTGGAGAACCTGGTGACCAGCCAGGTAACAGAGTCTTTCAGACGCTCGATCCTGGCCACAAACAATAATGGTCCTTCCCTGACGATACTGTCCCAATCACAATGACATCTGTCTTTGCTTGGTGCATTATTGGGGATGGGAATGGGAGTGGCAGTGTCATGGAGAATGAGTGTAGGATTGTGATTTCATCGAGCAGTTGGTGCATTTGTCAGCCCACTGTCTGTGATAACACTCGGTAAAATTCCTGATGAAGGGCTTTTGCCCGAAACGTTAATTTTACTGCTCCTCGGATGCTGCCTGAACTGCTGTGCTCTTCCAGCACCACTAATCCAGAATCTGTGATAGCACCTCCGTTGAGTTTTTCAGTGTGTGATGTGAAAGTGACACAGTCTTGTGTTGAGCACAAAAGGGGTGCTGCATATATATCCATGTTTGGGACCAGTGAGCCAATCACTGAACAATGGTTTGACAAAGCCAGGGCAGCAGTATGCTGCTGATTCAGTGATGAGAATTTGAGCTGTGGACCTGTTGATATATTTTCTTTCTCAAGAAAATGCTTTCACTGCATTCAGTGTTCTATTGAAATGAACACCAGTTCTGCTCATCCTACCTGCTAAGCTGTCGGGCCTCTTGCCTGCCATTCTGTCCCTCACTTGATGCTTTTGTTTGTGGATCTGTGGTGAGCAGCACTCTGGGCCTCTGAGGGGTCCTGCTCTGGGGGGACAGCTGCTTCAGTTGAGTCATTCAGGCCAACGTTACTTAGTGGAACCTCTCCTCCTTCCCCCGTTGGTCTGTGGCTTCACAGAAAACCAGGGGACCCGATAGATCAGAGCAGAGGTCAGTGGCTTGAGAAGCCAGATTGCATTTCAGCATCTGGGCCACAGCTGCACAAATTGATGCAGCATTTCCACCAGCCAGAAAAGAGACTCTTTGCCACACTCGGCTGCTCTCGCAATCACAACAACAACTGGCATTTGCATTGCATCCTTATCGTCTGCGTGTTTCAGGGAGTAACAAAATGGGGCAACAAGCCACTTTTGGAAATATCAGTTCAAGATGACTGAAAGACTTTCAGTTCAACCAAGTGTATTGAAGGTGGGGAGGGAAGGAGAGAGCTGGAGATGGTCAGGGAGGGGATTCCAAAGACTTAGGGTTCAGCAGACGAAGGCACATCCACCAGATGGGGGACTGGTTGAAATCGGGGAGGCCTGAGAGGGCTGGGAAAGATGGTGGACTGGGACAACCACAGGCACACAAGTCAGAAATCATGGAGAGGTGTGTGAGGAGACTTGGGGCTGATTTGCCAAACAGCTCAGCGTGTTAATCGGACAGATTAAGTTTCAGGATAAACAGGCAGAGGAGGTTCATTCAATGATTACTGGAGCACCTGAGAAATGTGTTGTAAGACATACAAACAATTGATTTTTTTTTATTTTAAAAAACCTCTGGTCTGAAAGAAAGGTCCCAGAGCTCCTGGAGGTGTAACACGGACAAACAGATTGATGAAGAAAATGTCTCACTCTCCCTCTCCCTTCAAGAACCTCTTGTGTTGTTCATGGTCAGGTTTGGCAAGGTACTGCAGTGGTTTGACATTGTTTGACCAGTAGTCTCTCCCTGTCTTCCAGCCTGCCATTTGCATGAAGTACATGTCTTGAGACACTGATTGATACTGGTAGCAGTGATCAGTTGTCAGGTTAAAAGTTATGTTTCAGTCATGCCTTACTCTGTGAATAGGTCTGAGATGGAGGGAAGATTGACATCTGGCCTGTAATTTCAGCGGCCCACTGGCAGGAGTTGGCCACCGCTGCTTCAGGTCAACACAGAATGCACACTGAGTCAAAATATCTCAGTGCCTCTGAATTCAAAGATTGCAGCACTGAACGAGTGTTCCACTGTCAGGAGGGACCACCTTCCAAACAAGGTTCAGCTGAGGTCTCTCTTGACCTTCCACGGATGTCTTGTGACCATCCTGAGAACAGTGGAGCTATTCCCGGCCTCCTGCCCAATATAACATCACCAAGAAGCAGTACATCTGGTTGTTACCTCACTGTCAATTTTGGGAGCTTGCTGTGCAGACCTACATCTCTGATGTGACAACTGGGGTGACAATTCAGAAGACTGTCATTGTCCTGAGGCAGTGCAAGACACTATCTGAATGTGATTCTTTCTGATGAGGAGAGGCTCTCTGGGAGAGCGACTGAAGTGGTCACAGCCAGTGATGTGAAGGGGACACACACTAGAATTGGGTGTTTCTGTTCCATCCTGATCGTCACATCTTTCTTTGCTGTTTAAGTGATTAATGTTGGCAAACGATGTCAGTTGCCTGCCTGAAGAATGAGATAACTAACCATTGTTATTCAAATCGCAACTTGCAACTGGATGAAATCTTGGGAGGAATTTGCCGTGATGTTCCAACAGAGGTCCTTTTTGCAAATTGCCTTTTACGAGGGAAATCTGGCTTTCTTGTGCCGAGGGAATAATTAAATGGATGATTTAGGTTATGAGGTGGAATGTGGCCCCAGTCCCAGCCCAGACTGGGCTCACGTCCACGGTTTCAAACTGCCCATAACTCAGTGCTAATTGGCAATTCATTGGCAGCCCTACTGCAGTGGAGCAGACGGACAGCTGGAAATGCTGAGTGTCGCATGGCTGAGTGGGTTGAGTTGGGTGTGGGGGGGAGTGGGGGTGCTGCAGTGTATTCAGTACATGGTCAGTGGGAACAGTCTCTGGGCAGAACAGAGTCTCACTGTCTGCCTACTCCCACCATCCCGCAGTGTTTGATGCTAAAACCGGGGAAGGACAACATCACCACGGCGACCCACACTTTGCACAACTCAGCCAGCACTCTCTGAGCACAGGCAAAGAGACAGCCACACTGAGCACTTTCAGAGCAGCTCCTCAACACCACCCCGCAGCCCCCACCAACTCCCCACTCTCAGACCTCCACCGAGAGGGCTCCGAGAGATCCCCTTCACAGTGTTCTGTCATCGAGCAAAAACAGAGAGTGCTGGAGAAACTCAGCAGGTCTGGCAGCATCTGTGGGAGAGAGAAAAGCAAATTTAACACTTCAACTCCAGTGAGTCCAGGCCTTCTGAGTTTCTCCAGCAATCTCTATTATAGTTTCAGATTTCCAGTCCTGTATTTTAGTTTTTTGTTCTGTGGTGAAGTCTTGGAGTCGCGACTAACTAACATGAGGTGGTACATGGAATAACTCCATACAAGCTGGTGCCCCATCACCAAGTCACCCTTCATCTCCACAGGTGGAAAGCCCTTGGAACTGCTCCTGCTTGTTCAGAGTGAACTAGAACACTCTTGTTTTTTTTTTCTTTTTTTTTTGTAGAAACCTCGACTCTGATCCAGTTCCCTCAGAGTCAGCTCTCTGAGTGAACAGAACCTCTGACACTCGGGTTTTTTTTTAAAACCCCCACACGACCGCCTAACTGCGGTAGTGCTTATTTTTTCCCCAGCACCCATGTTGTTGTGTGCGTGCAGGTGTGAGACACAGTGAAAGACACAACGTGCACGAATCTTTCTTCAAATTTCCACCACCAGGAAGAAAGGAAACACCCAAGTGGCCAGTAACACTCTTGTTTCTATCTGTCAGCCAGGGCTCCCTGACTGGGTGAAACAAATAGTTCTGATCAGGGAACTCAGATTCCATACCATCCACCTGGCTGACCCATTTCCAATCATTTCAGTAGAATTTCAGAAATGGTCTTTCAGCAATGGATCAAAAAGACAAGTGATTGGTACATCTCTGAATCCCATACATTGCAGTATTTAGTCTTGACATGGAAAAAGCCAGTGTTATTTAGAAGCCCAAAGCTGAACGCAGATCATAACCTTCTTCATCTTTGAGCCCAAATGCCTCAATGTGAGCAGAAAAATCACACAATTAAAGACGGGCCACTCAGCCGCTCCTTCTTATTCCTGTCAAGAGAAGAGCCCTGAACTCGTCATTCTTTCCTGTCAGCTCAAAGCCCTCGGTTGGAGTTGGACAATGATAAAAGAGGCTGCCCCTAGAAAACCAACAGGAATGGGGTCCCTCTTGGTGAATGAGCAGCTGCAACGCTATTTGAGGCATGCAGTTTGTTTGTGACTCAGTCACGCTGAGGCCAGCCTGACAAAATGCAGCAAAAACTCAACAGAAAAGCAGTCTCAAAGATGCGGCCTTAGAAAGATTATAAACTTTTTTTCATAACCAGTGCTATTTTTGGAGTAGTGCACAACTTCAGGGAACTGCACATATTGATCCACAAAGTATCAGAGAATTTAGACACTATTTATTATGTCAATAGTTTGAACTCTTGCCTGTTCGTTGATCTTGTGCCTGCATTTTAATCATCTGGCAATTAAACCCTTTTACAGAGAACACTCAATTTGCTCGTAAAGTGAACGCACATTCTCACGACTGCAGACTCAAGGCAGGAATGATTAAAAACTGACTGCTTTCTTCACAGCATTTGAGCTAGAGCTTGGGTTGAAAATAGAGAATCTGTAAACCATACCCCAGTGTTTTATCCTGATTATCTTGGGACCAAAGAATAAAGACATGGTTTACCCCTCGAGAAATGAGGTCTTCCCTCACAATGGTCATTACATTCGGGGAAACTCTCTGTCAGTAGAAATAATCAACTTCCTTGGAATGAGTACACTGATTCTGTCACATGGGAATATTGCCCGCAGGTATTTCACTGTCAGTTGGTCTACCACAGTTATAACTGCTGTCTATCAGGATTGTAATAGAGTTACAACTAGTCTCTGCTGGTCTCGTCACAGAGCTACACTGGTCTCTGCTGGATAGTCACAGAGCTATAACTGGTCTCTTCTGGTATAGTGACAGAGCTACACTGTATCTGCTGGTATAGTCACAGAGCTCCAACTGGTCTCTGCTGGTATAGTGACGGAGCTGCAACTAGTCTCTGTTGGATCATCACAGAGCTACAACTGGTCTCTGCTGAATAGTCACAGACCAAAACTGGTCTCTGCTGGATAGTCACAGAGATACAACTGGTCTCAGCTGGTATAGTGACAGAGCTACAATTGGCCTCTGCTGGTATAGCGACAGAGCTACCCTGGTCTCTGCTGATATAGTCACAGAACCCCAACTAGTCTCTGCTGGTATAGTCACAGAACTCTCATAGTATCATCACAGAATTACAACTGGTCTCTGCTGGTATAGTCACAGAGCTACACTGGTCTCTGCTGGAATGTCACAGAACTACAACTGGTCTCTGCTGGAATGTCACAGAGCTACAGCTGGTCTCTGCTGGATAGTTACAGAGATACAACTGGTCTCAGCTAGTATAGTGACAGAGCTACAATTGGCCTCTGCTGGTATAGCGACAGAGCTACACTGGTGTCTGGTGATATAGTCACAGAACTCCAACTGGTCTCTGCTGGTATAGTCACAGAGCTACACTGGTCTCTGCTAGATAGTCACAGAGCTACACTGATCTCTGCTGGATAGTCATAGAGCTACACTGGTCTCTTGTGGTATAGTCACAGAACTCAAATTAGTCTCTCATAGTATCATCACAGCTACACTGGTCTTTGCTGGATAGTCACAGAGGTACAACTGGTCTCTGCTGGTATAGTCACAGAGCTACACTGGTCTCTGCTGGATAGCCGCAGAGCTACACTGGTCTCTGCTGGATAGTCAGAGATACAACTGGTCTCTGCTGGTATAGTGACAGAGATATAACTGTTGAATACTCATAGAACTACAAATGGCCATTTCTGGATTGGTTACAGAGTGACCACTGATGATAGTGGATGTTATGTTTTGCTCGAATGCTTCCTTACTGGTGATATTCCAAGTGGAATGCATGAGCACTGATGCTGGGTCGAGTGACTGTGGTCACCCATGCAGGATTGGGGCTAAATCAGCCCTGATTTACTGTCTGTCTGTTGGAGATCCCCCTTGCTGACTTGCAGACCAACAGAAATTTCCCAGCCACAATGCTGCCTGGTATTAATGAATAGATGCAGGACTCAAAATCCTAAACAGTCTCATTTGTGGTCCTCGTGACTCAGCCCAACTGCACAGAATGCTTTGAACATAGCAGGAGGAGGCCATTCAGCCCTTCCTGCCTGGTACAACATAAAAAATGTTCATGGCTGATCATCCGACTCAGTACCTTGTAGAAACATAGGGAACAGGAGTGGGCCTGCTGTGAATTTCATTAACTGAGTGCCTCCTTCAGAGAAACAGACCCCAGTGCTTCTTTCCAAGAATTTGTCATTGTTCTCATTAGACACAAGAGTGCAGAGACCTCAAAAAATGTCGTTAAGTTCTGATGTGGGCTGGTGAATTGTAACAGCTGCATTCTGGACTGCTTCTCAATCATCCTGTGCCCTGACGTCAATGAGAAACAAGATTCATTCAAGGTGCAAAACAGCGCTGGCTGGCATGCTTTTAAATCATTGGGTTGAGTTGTTCCTGAATTCAGGAGGTGATTAAGTTTATCCCAAGGGGGAGCTGCTTCTCACCCATGGGAAGCAGATTGCAGGCACATTGTCGCCTGTGATTACAGGATATTGTGCACAGTTGGGTTCAGTTTCCAAATCTGTTCCCCCTGCACGGAGCCTGAGATATCAGCAGCACAGTGTGCACTCTGAAAACTCCAGTAAGAGATTTAATCCTGGAAGTGGTGCCATTTGAGACTGTGATTCTTTCGTGGGCAGGTTTAAGTTCATGAGGGGCATGGATAGGATAAATAGACAAAGCCTTTTCCCTGGGGTGGGGGTGTCCAGAACTAGAGGGCATAGGTTTATAGTGAGAGGTGAAAAGATATAAAAGAGACCTAGGGGGCAATTTTATCACTCGGAGGGTGGTACGTGTATGGAATCCCTGCATTGATTGAATATCAGTCACCATCTTCTGTCTGTTCACTATCCTTAAATGTGAGCTCAGCCAAAACTCTGCTGCCTTTCTCCTGACTCAGATGAAGTCGCCTTTCTTACATTGTTGTGGACATGTTCGAATCAGTGCGGAAGCAGGCCATTCAGCGCATCAAGTCTACACTAACCCTCTGGGCAGTATCCTCCCCCATCCCTCCAACTCCAGACCCATCCCATCCCTGTAACCCTGCATTCCCCATGGCTCACCTACCTCACCTGCACATCCCAGGACACTATGGGGCAATTTAGCCTGGCCACTCCACCCTCACCTACACATCTGTGGACTGTGGGAGGAAACCCACACAGGCACAGGGAGAACGTGCAAATTCTACATAGACATTCACCTGAGGGTGAGATTGAACCCAGGTCCCTGGTGCTGTGAGGCAGCAGTGCTAACCACTGAGCCACCTGATGTCTTCACTAGATTCGTTGCCACTGGAAATCTTCTCAGCAACTGGTACTGTGAGAGGCAGGAAGCCCACACAAAGTCTTCAGCACAACATTGGCTCAGGCTTGACAAACAGTGGCATCGCACTTTCCACCATGGTGGGTGATGTCGGTTAAACCCCTTCAGGTACTATCTGCCTTATTCAAACCCTTCCCCCTCCCACCCCAGAGCTTGCTGATTAACATTGGTTCTCAGCCTGCCTCACCTCGCTTTTAAAATCCTTCTTCCTGTGTTCAAGCCCTCACCTCTCCCTCTCCATCTCATCTCCTTCAACCCCACAGTGCTTCGAGATCTCGGTGCTCCTCTAATCCTGACCTCTTGAGCTCTCTTGCTGTCTGCCCTGGGTCCTAAGCTTTGGAGTTCCTTTGCTGTAACTCTCCACTTTTCACCCTTTCTCTATTCTTTTTTTTTAAGAAGACTCTTCTTGGAACTCTGCCGAACCTTTTGGTTGTCTTCTGTCCTTGGAGTGAAATAATGAATTGATTTTCCTTCTCATGATGCCTCTCTGTGCTGTGTTGTTGTTGTTGTTGTTGTCATGGTTCATGTCAGTAAGGCCATAAAGCTGTAAGTTCCAGAGGATCTTCTCTCCAGCCTCCCAAGACATGCTGCTTCCTAGGAAGATCGATTGGCTCCAGGTAGTACCTCAGATTGTAGACAGCATCCTTCGTTGCAGCACGAGTTAATGGACTACAATGACTTGATGGAAGCACTCTTGTCTGACCATCATAATGGAGACAGCATGATAAATCTGAAACATCAACGCTGTATCTCTTCCCTGTCAGGAATTTCAACGAGTGAAGGGAGAATCTCATGGAAACATACAAACTCATGAGATTGGACAGGCTAGATGTGCAAGGAATTTTCCTGATGTTGGGAAAGTCCAGAACTAGACAATCTAATAATAAGGGGTAAACCATTCAGAACTGAGATGAGGAAGAGTTCCTTCACTCAGAGAGCTGTGAACCTGTGGAATTGTCTCCCACAGAAAATTGTAGGGACTGGTTCGATAGAGATAGCCATGAGGGAGTCAGACATGGCCCTTGTGACTAAAGGGATCACGAGGGAGTGGCTGAAAATGAGAGTGGGATACTGAAACTACATGATCAGATTGAGAGGTGGAGTAGACTCAAAGGGCAGAATGGCCTTCCCCTGTCCTATTTTCTGTGCATGTATTTCCAACATTTTCTCCTTCATGTGCCTTGCAGATGAATGTGCATTGCAGACTGGACCAGAGATGAGATTCAGAACTCCTATTTCAATATTGGGTCCAATTCCAACAATGCCACGTAGTGAGGAGGGGAGCCTGAGGGGAATATTCCTCTTCAAGATGTTTAAATGGTGACACTAAGTTGGACAGCACATGAGGTTACATGGCTGTAATCGTAAGGACACACAGGGACATAGACAGATGAAATGGTTGGGCCAAGCCATGGCAAATGCAGTTGAATCAAAGTGGGAGGTTTCCTCACCAGAAAGATACATTGGAGTATCTTCTCAATATTGAGTGACTAGAAATGATAGAGGAGCAGGAATACTCAAGTCCAGAAGCTACTAAATGTTCACGGACAGCAACGTGAATTTACATAGCACCTTCGATGCAGGAAACATCCCAAGGTGTTTCGCAGGAGAGCAAGAAGATCAACTTCAGTCAGTGTCATTATCGCTATCACCACCACAAATGGTCCTGTATCCCAGTTGTTGTTTGTGGGATCTTTCAGTGCACAAACTGATGTCAGTGCTTACTTACATAATGGAAGTGACCCTGCCTTGAAGGGTAACTCACGGCCTGTACACTTTGAAACAACCCCAGGAGGTATCATGGTGGCATATGAATGCAAATATGTATCTCTCTCTCTCTCTCTCTCTCGTTTCCTCTCCCACATTATAACATTCAGGAGGAAGGAAAAGATAAATTATCTGTGAATTATTTGATTGAACGCTCGCACAGCATGAAAACCTTTAGTACAGTCCATCTGCATCTGTGTCCATCATGGGCTGGATACTTCCCAGATGTTCAACACACTGCACGAAAAGACGCCAGGATTGGCCTAAATATAGATTTCTTGCCTCATCTTTTTCTCATTCACTGCAGTCTCATTGTGGGTTTGTCTGCCACAAACCACATCCACGAGGTAACATCTGGCATCTTCCTGTCAGTGGAACGTCACCCAATGCCAAGTTAATTCTTTGGCAATCTTGAACATTTCAAGACATTTTCCCTTCCTTGCCCAGAAGCTTGGTCACAGCAATTTGCCTCTTGGTGTGATGGTACACATGAGCGACCTGGTTTGAGTGGACACGTGAGTGTGGCCTGCTCTGTCCCATGTAGGGAGTGGGGTGGGGGTGGGGGGGCGGAAATCCTCTGTTGTGTATTGTAGTTGCACACACAGTGCGTTCCAATCAGGATGAACTGCTTACAGTGCAGACATGGGCAGAGGCTATCATTTCTCCCCAGTGACATTACAAGTTGAAGTGTTGAAGCTTAGACTTCTGTAACTTTTTTTAAAAATGCGTGTTCATACGGAGGATGTGGCCTTACTGGCTGGGACAACATTTATTTCCCATCACTAACTGTGCTTGAGAAGATAACGATGAGCTGCTGTCTTGCACTGAAGGCGCACTCACTCTGTAAAATTGTGAGGCAGCAGCGCCAGTGTATTGGAGGATTGATGTTTGCGGGTAATCCCAATTGGGGTTTTGAAAGAATTCAGAAAGCCGGGTGACAAGGGAAGTAGGGGTTGGAGTTCAGAGATCTGAAGTAGGATTGGCTTCAACATGGATAAATATTAAGGTCCACAATATTCCCGAGAACTCAGTTAATTTCCCTGAAAAGCAATTTTTTAAAAGCAACTCGCAAACAAGATTTAAAGCCCAGTGTGGGCTTTTGTTATCTTTAAGATGTGTTTCGAAATTGCTGACCTATTGTTTCAGATGGTAACATGCACATCTCTCAGTCTGAAAGGTTGTGCTCAGTTCCAGCTGGGAGGACAGACATCTGGGCTGGTCAGAGAGGGTGCTGCTCTGGCACGGCTAACGTTTCTCTGGATGTCACATCAAACTGCTCCTGGTGTATCTGCTGGACGTCAAATATTCTGTAAGTGGTAATCCTCACCAGTACTTATCCTTCAATCCACATCACTAAATACAGATTGGCTGGTCATTACTACAGTGCCATTTCTGGCAGCCCCTTGGACACACGACTTGGTTGCTGATTTTCCTCACATGATGATAGGGTCTACACTTCACCAGCACTTCCAAGGTGCCTTGAAATGTTGTGCAAGGCACTGCATCGAGGTTGGGAATGGGGTAGAGGTGGTGAAGGAAGGAGCTGGTGGGTGAAACCCCAAAAGGGGTCACTGGGTGAGCTTTTGAAAATGTGGGCTCTGAGGCACTGACGGTCACTTCAGGGATCTGACTGAGTACTAACAACAACCATGTCCTGCACCAACACAGAGGGCTCCCACTGACACAGGATCGCACATGTTCTCCCAGCTCACTGAGCCCCTCACTCCCTGGTTCTCACTTGGGGGCTGTGACCATTTCCAAAACAGCAGAAACGTTTGGGAGGTGCCACTGGAGATAACCACAGGACTTTCTTCAGCTGGTCTGTTCCCTGAGTGAAAGCAGTGGCTAGAACTCAGGAGCTTGTGGAGAGCATTAGACCCGAGTGGAAGGAACCTCAATACCCAGTTGAGGGCGAGGGGGTTTGGTCAAGTGTGGAGTGTGAAGCATTGCATCAACCCCAGAGTTTGTCCAATCTGCAGAATGCAGCATGAACAGGTTGCACAGATCTGTGCAACAGGTCTGTGTGATGGTGAGTTATGTGGACCGTTACTTATGGGTGCTTCTCAGTGCTTTGAGCACCTTGCCAGCTCAGCCTGTGGTTGCATTCAGTAATATGATGCTGGTGGTGATGCAGGAAATAGCAGAGGCGTTGCCACCCTCAGTGTAAGTGGAAAGGGAGAGCTGACCCTCACCTCAGGGGTAGTGACAGGAGACGTGAGCACAGCATCTCATCGGCAGCTCAGGGAATGTGGCTGAGGCTGGTCAGAGGGAATAGCTGGAGGAGCACATCCCCACTGTTGTCACTCCTCCAGGGACAGCTTTCAGTTGCCTGACCCTCTCCCACTGTCCGTTCCTCTTCCTTCATCACACACCTTTAACCGTACCCCTTTGATCAACATTCTCATCGTCTCCCCTCACCGTCACTCAAACCTTACCGAAACGCTCAGTGGTTGGGCAGGGAGGGAAAGATTGGTCAAAAGCTGTTGAGGAAGAAAGCAATGAAGAACACTTCCACTCCAGTGGGGAATGCAGTCAGAAACAGGGCAATGTGGGGTGTGCAAGGTGTGGATCCATTTTCCCAATCCCAGCATCGCCCCCTCCCCACCACCCCCACCTGAAGTAGGCGGCTGGTTTTGTGATGTAGACCATTCCTTGGCACTCTAGGGCACATCCTCCTGCCAGTGTTGAAACCATTCAGTATAACTCACTTCTTTGTCAGCTCACTATGGTGGTCCCCATGTGGACATGCAGATGGAGATGCCATGTAAAGCAATTGCCCAACAGTGGTGGGCCAACAGTCCAAATGTTGTCCACAATAAGCTCCTGTGTTCAATATGTTCACTGCTGACTCATGCTGCTGTTTGCCACCTTTGTCCCAATGAGGCCATCCTTGGCACTGTCATATCTTCAAAACGCTTGGGTGAGTGAAATAACTGTGGAGAAGCTAGTATCCCATCAACAAGTCACCCTTTAGTTATGTGTGCACATTACCAACGCTCTTACCGATCAGCTCCAAGCCAGTTCCTAGTATGGAGAGACTCTCTGAGTGACCTAGGTTAACAGATTCACCTGATCCTTGTTCCAATCTCTGCAGAGAGTAAAATGAATGCACCTGCAGCAGAATTCCCAGGGGATCAGACCAGAAAGGCCTTGGGGGTGAGCATCACAGTGGGCATGGCCCTGTGTTTTGAAGTATTTAAGATGGAGTCAGACCAGTCTGTCTCATGTGCTGGTTTTACTGGTTTAGCCTTCTGGAAGGGAACTAAAGAGGGTTCTGACGAGTCACAGTGGATGTGAAATGTATCACAATTGTAACAAGGTGGACCTTACAGAATCTGAGTTCCCTAATTGAGGCTGTTAATCTGGTCCAATCAGGGAGCCCTGGCTGACAGATAAAATGGTAGGTGCGGGGGTGTCCTTGGAGAAGGAGCACGCGGTGTCGACCAACACCCTGGAGGTGTTCAGGGAGAGGTGGGGGCCGCGGGGAGTAGAGTGCATCATTTCTCCCTCCAACTCTATTTTGATTTAGTCCCTACCCTCCCCTTCACTGTTTTTGATCACACAACATTGCCCTTTGATGTGAAGGGCAGTGTTTGTCACTGGCCACCCGGGTGTTTTCCTATCTTCCTGGTGGTGGAAATTGAATAAAGATTCGTGGACCTTGTGTCTTTCACTGTGTCTCACACCTGTGCACACACACACCATGGGTGCTGGGGATAAAATAAGCACTACCGCACTTAGGTGGTAGTGTGGGGGTTAAATTTTAAAAAAAAAGAATAAAAAATAAATAAATAAATAAACAAACAGGAAATAAGCACTACCGCACTTAGGTGATAGTGTGGGGGTTAAAAGGAAAAAGAAGAGAAGAACAGGGGTGTTTGAATAAAGATTCGTGCACTTTGTGTTTTTCACTGTGTCTCACACCTGCACACACACACCATGGGTGCTGGGGATAAAATAAGCACTACCGCACTTAGGTGGTAGTGTGGGGGTTAAATTTTAAAAAAAAAGAATAAAAAATAAATAAATAAATAAACAAACAGGAAATAAGCACTACCGCACTTAGGTGATAGTGTGGGGGTTAAAAGGAAAAAGAAGAGAAGAACAGGGGTGTTTGAATAAAGATTCGTGCACTTTGTGTCTTTCACTGTGTCTCACACCTGCACACACACACCATGGGTGCTGGGGATAAAATAAGCACTACCGCACTTAGGTGGTAGTGTGGGGGTTAAATAAAAAGAAAAAAAAAAATAAATAAATAAACAGAAGGTTCTTCCTGGTGGTGGAAATTGAATAAAAGATTGGTGCACTTTGTGTCTTTCACTGTGTCTCACACCTGCACACACACACCATGGGTGCTGGGGAAAAAATAAGCACTACCGCACTTAGGTGGTAGTGTGGGGGTTAAAACAAAAAAAAATAAGAAAAAAAAAAGAAGAAGAAAAAAAAAAGAAGAAAACAAAGTGACTATGTTCGAGCCCGGGTGTCCTTGGAGAAGGAGCACGCGGTGTCGACCAACACCCTGGAGTTGTTCAGGGAGAGGTGGGGGCCACGGGGAGTGGAGTGCATCATTTCCTCCTCCAACTCTATTTTGATTTAGTCCCTACCCTCCCCTTCAGTGTTTTGATCACACAGCATTGCTCTTCGATGTGAAGGGCACTGCTTGTCACTGGCCACTCGGGTGTTTTCCTATCTTCCTGGTGGTGGAAATTGATATAAAGACTCGTAGATCTTGCGTCTTTCACTGTGTCTCACACCTGCACACACACAACATGGGAGCTGGGGAAAAAATAAGCACTACCGCAGTTAGGTAGTAGTGTGGGGGTAAAGAAAAAGAAGTAAAAAAAAGAAAAAACAGGGGTGTCTGAAAAAAAAGAACAGAGATGTCAGACTTCTTGTTCACTCTGAGAAAGCTGGCTCTGTGGGAGCTGGATCAGTTAATCCTTTTCCACGTGTAAATAAAAATAAATCCCTCGAACTCAGCACCACCATAAATCCATCGAATTCAGCACCGCCTTCCTAACCTGCAATCTTCTTCCTGACCTCTCCGCCCCCACCCCACTCCGGCCTATCACCCTCACCTTGACCTCCCTCCACCTATCGCAATTCCAGCACCCCTCCCCCAAGTCCCTCCTCCCTACCTTTTATCTTAGCCTGCTGGACACACTTTCCTCATTCCTGAAGAAGGGCTTATGCCCGAAACGTCGATTCTCCTGCTCCTTGGATGCTGCCTGACCTGCTGCGCTTTTCCAGCAACACATTTTCAGGGTAAATAAAGGGTAACCTGGTGACACAGTACCAGCCTCTGTGGAGTTTTTAAACAACGTTAACCCCCATGTCATAGAATCGATACACTGTAGAAGTAGTCCATTTGACCATTGAGTCCACACTGACCCTCTGAAGAGCATCCTACCCAGACCCACCACCTGCCTGCTCCCTGTAACTCTACATTTCTGGGAGATATTCTACCTTTGGATTGTTGACCTCTAGAGTTCCTGCTGGGCCTCTCTGCCACAATGATTCTCTCTTGCTTTATTGATCCAGTGAAAGTTGACACAGTCCACTTCCACGTTTCCTGTGTTTTATTCTCAGCTCTTTTTCCAACTGGAAGTGTCCTTTTTTGTGAATCAGCAGACAATTTGGCTGCTCTGTCTCCCACACCAATGGTATGTGTTACAGACAAGTCACAAAACAATCCATCAATCACCCGCTTCTCTAAAAATACTGAAAAAAAAATCACAGCAACTGATAGTTTAAGAACTTCCTTGCCCATTGAGATCCTTATACGCGTTTAATCAAGGTTAGTGAGAGATTGGTCAATGCACTATCAAGCTGAGCAAGCAGAAAATCACATTGGTCCTCATTAAAAAGCTTGATGACATTTGGTAAAAACTTGCTCTCAGTTGTCAGCATGTCAAGTCCTTTGAGAAAATCCCTGCAGTCTGGAAGCAGTCCACATCAACCCTCTGAAGATCATCCTATCCCCATCCCTGAGACCCTGCCGTTCCCACGGCTAACACCTTGCCTGCACATCCCTGAACACCATGGGGGCAATTTAGCATGGACGATCCACCTAACCTGCACATCTTTGGATTGTGGGAGGAAACCAGAGCACCTGGAGGAAACCCACACAGACACGGAGAGAATGCACAAACTCCACACAGACAGTCCTGTGAGGTTGGAATCGAACCCGGGTCCCTGAGGCAGCAGTGCTAACCACTGAGCCATCCAGCTACCCAGAAAAGAGCTGGTGCTGAAAAGATACAGATCGAACTTTGTGAATCAGCAATATATTTGGAGATGACAAAGCTTTTGGCTCACTGTCTGGGATAGTCACTGTCAGTATCATAATGATCTCCAACCTGGAGAAATGGGCCAATGTAAATGGAAACTGCCACTGCAATGCATTCTTCCAGAACTCTTCATTTTCATACAGGCATGAAATCCATCACTTGAAAGTGAGGTGAAGCCTCATGATGTCTGGTCAGGAGCCAAGTGGTTGTGGAGAATTACAGCTATAAATACATATATGCTTTCCACAAACCAACCAAAATTAGCTGCTTCCAAGAATGATTCAGCTCAGGGCTTGTCAAATCTATAATGGGTTTGAAACATACAGGAGAAGGTTTATCAACTGTGCTCAATACACAGGCTGCCCACAGACTGCCATTTTGCACAGGGCTGGTTTCACATCCTTTTAATTACCCCGGGAAGGATACAATCTTTCTCACTTTGTCCTACCCCATCTCCTCTCCCGTGTCAGTCAAACAATGGCAATGGAAGGGCAGTCACCATCGTGGAGTAGACCCATTGAGAATGGTCAATCCAGCGTACAGCAAGATCCCACTGCAGCAGCAAACAAAAGGTGAACCTCAAGGAATTCTCCGCCCCTTGCCAAATGATGCCAGCTCAAAGGTAACGTCTGTGAGGCAGAGCAGTCAGGCAGGGCCTCAGGTTAATGTTTTGCCCATCTGGAGACACCTCTGATAGTCCAATCCCTGTGGCTCAGACTGATTGAGAGGAGACCGTCGTTTCGATGTGATACATCGCAGACGGGAGGTTCCCAGTGTCCCCCAACCCCCACACCTCAGCAGCCAGCAGACTTCACAAAGCGTTTGAGGATCATACTCTGGACCTATATTTCTGATGGCGAAGGTGAGGACTGCAGATGCTGGAGAGTGTGTTGCTAGAAAAGCACAACAGATCAGGCAGCATCCGAGGAGCAGAAAAATTGACGTTTTGGGCAGGAGCCCTTCATCAGGAATGAGGCTGGAAACCTTGAGGGTGGAGACATAAATCTCTCGGATACCACCTGAACTGCTGTGCTTTTCCAGCACCACTCTAATCTTATCTTTCTGGTGTACAATCGAACCAAACTCTATTTTCCCTTTATTTTTCTCTCTCCCCTCTCAGAACCACCTTGACTACATTGGTGAGTTGGCTATTCCAAGTGTCTCAGGCTGCAGGGGGGGTGGGGAATGAATCGTGATATTGCTCGAGGCACCTCTTCTTAAATTCCACTCCCCCGCTCCAACTTAAACAATCTGACATTTTGCTGTTTGTGATCGCCATGAATTTAGGAAAATAGGAAGGACTGCTGCTGTGAGTGGGTGGGGTTAAGCTGGCTACATTCCACAGACTGAACTCCAAGGAGGAAGGCCTGTGTCGAGCTAACAGGATTGAGATGCAGAAGAAGATAAGATCGTTCCACTTTCCTGTGCTGAAGACAGGCGAATAGAGCACAATGATGTCTGCACTCTCTGTCAAAACAGGAAATCAAGAATTTCCAGGGCTTTGTCAACTGCAGCTTATCAGAAGGTGGTAATTGTCATTTTTTTGTTGTTTAAGGGAAGTAATGCAGTAAGATTTGGGACCTAGCTTCCTATCTTTGGAAGTTTGAATGGGCCTGTCCGCACTGTACAGCACTTTCTCCCCAAGCCCAGCAGCTGCCCACCCTCCAAGCTACACAAACCTTGCTTTTATTTCCGCCATGCAGGTGAAGTTCCGCATGACTGTAGGAATAGAATGATAGGCTGGAGCTTTCTTGAGTCCCAAAGTGCAACCACTGGCAGCTGGCGGTCCAGACTGACCCTCCTGGCACAGTACACAGTGTGCACTGGGCTATTCAGGGTGCTCTATGATGGATGAGTCAAGAAGCGTATCATCGAATCCCTTCAATGTGGAAGCAGGCCATTTGGCCCATCAAGCCCACATCAGCCCCCTGAAAAGCATCCCACCTATTCTCAGCCTTCCTATCCTAACCTCACATTTCCCATGGCTAATCCACCTGCAAATCCCTGGACACTGTGGGCAACTTTGGACAGCCAATCTACCCTCACCTGCATATCTTTGGACTATGGGAGGAAACTGGAGGAAACCCACTCAGACATGTGGAGAATGTGCAATCTCCACACACACAGTCACCAAGTCCAGGTCCCTGGCACTGAGGCAGCAGTGCTAACCACTGAGCCACTGTGCTGTCCTGCAAAGTATTGAAAATAAGCTATTGACCAGAATCAGAGAGTTGGA
Source organism: Chiloscyllium plagiosum (assembly GCF_004010195.1). NCBI lineage: Eukaryota > Metazoa > Chordata > Chondrichthyes > Orectolobiformes > Hemiscylliidae > Chiloscyllium > Chiloscyllium plagiosum. The sequence continues at coordinate 11,336,090 of NC_057751.1, forward strand.
GAGTTAGTGTAATATATAAATCAGGTAGGCCAAATCATCATTGATGACGTGACCACCAGAGGTAGTGGGGGATGGTTAAGCCAGAAGCCGACTGTCAACTCTCATCCTGTGTATGGGTTACACCATGTCCAGTCAGAGGTAATGTTTACACATGGCCTGACCTTCCCCTGAGTGTTCATCAAACTCAATCCCACACACTAGCAAACAATACTCACTTATGGTGATAACACAAAGACCAGGTCTGTCTCTCTCTCTCTCTCTCTCTCTCTCACCTGTGTGTTCATCCCGAAGTCCTGGTGAAGATTGGTTCTCAGTCACCACCTGAGAAATCTGCTTATTGTGTTCTCGCTGTGTTTTGGATCTTGCTGTGCTGGCTGGTGTATTCTCTCTGATTGCTTTCTTCCCACAATGCCTGAGGTACGAAGATGGCCGGCTGCTTGCAGCAGGAACTGGGAACATCCTGAGAGGAATGAGTTCCAAGGGACTAACGTTTGCCCGCTATACAGTCTGCATGCATTTGGCAGAGGATCACTCAGTGGGGCTTCACTGGGTGAACAGCTGAAAGAACTGAACAGGAAGAACTGTCAATGTCAGTCCTCATCAAACTGGAGCAGGCCTCTCCATCCCTGATAAGGAAGGGAGCTGGAAACTAACTGAATCCAGTCAGTCATGAATAATAACGGGGGGTCCTTAAAATGCTTTGTGAAAGAAAAACTGGAATTGGGATTCAACTTTACGATATTTCAACTCCTGCACAGAAACTGACAAGTTGCCTCATTTATTCATGTCCCTACCTGACAATCCATATCCTTCTGGTCCTTTCTCCCTCATGTTCCTTTAGGTTCTTTGTATTTCTGTGAAATGCTAAAATCCTATTCTCCAATTTGTGATCACAAGTTCTACATTCTCAACACCATTTGAGTAAAGACACTTCCTCCTGAACTCCCCCAGTGGCTTTATTACTAACCATCTCATGCTCCCAGTCCCTTCACGTGTCAATGACATCTCCATGATTATCCTGTCGACACCACCTCCCTGTAACAATGCAGTGATTGGAGCAAGGTCCAGGTGGATCTCATTGAGTCCGACATTCCTTATTACGGCTGTTAACATGGGCCAATCAGGGAGTCTGTACTCAATAAGATCCACTCATCAGTCCACTCTTGTAGTCAATGATGAGAGTGAGGTGAGGGTTACTGAAGCCCTCCTTCTTTGCAATATTGGGAATTGAGGGTGGGGAGTGGAGCCTCACCCTTGTTTGTACAAACGTGGGCCAGCTCTGGTCACCCTCTCCGTTTTGGGTTCAAAGGTTCAGACACAAAACCTACTGATATTTAAGCATGGTACCAGTGGAATGTCAGAGGGACTGTTTAGCTTGATATAAATCAGAGAATCCCGACAGTGGAGAAAGAGACTGATTCAGCCCATTGTGTCTGCACCTTTGGAGGCAGCCACCCAGCTCCTATCCCTGTAGCCTGACATTTATCATGACCAATCCACCTGACCTGCTCATCTTTGGATTGTGGGAGCACCTAGAGGGAACCCATGCAGATTCGGAGAGAATATACAAACTCCAAACAGTCGCCCAAGGGTGGAATCGAACGTGGGTCCCTGGCACTGTGAGGGAACAGAGCTAACCACTGAGTCACCCTGCCACCCTAAAGGGTCCAGTACCACATCACAGTGAATAAAAACTGGGCAGGTGAGCCAATATTTGTCCTTCCTCCAACATCATTTGAAGAGATTCTCTGGTTACTGTGACCTTTTTGCTTGTGGGAGCTTGCTGTTTATAAGTTGAGACCTGCACTTCCCATATTACAACGTTAGCGTATGCAATTGGCTTGTGAGGTGCAAGGTTGCTATGTAAGTGCAAATCTTTGTCCCTGTCTCTATTGTTGGAATGGGTTTCCAAAGATGCGCCCAGGTATGTTACAGACATCGCCATCTGGAAGATGTACCGTCGGGGTTCTCCCAACAACTGACTACAGAATGGTATCTGAAGCCTGGCACAACTTGCTGAGCCACCCCTCTTAGCTGAAGGTCAGTATATATGATGAACATACAAGACTTTGCAAAAAGATTGAGCAAAGTAACATGCAGGAGAGCAACCAGCTAAGCAAACAATTGACAACTTGAACTTTCAAACCTGCCATAAATCGCAAGCTTTCACATTGAGGCAATAGGCAGGCAGATCTCCAAGACAGATATGGTTTGATATCTCTTGTGTGCTGTCAAATGAAACCAGTTTTGCTCAATTCGAAGGGAAGGCATGTCAAAGACACTCCTCCATGTAGCTCTTCAACTGACAGCAATTAAACCAGGCAAGTGAGGCTCCCTCAGTCGCCTCAAGTATCTCACATTCTGTTGAGAATAAAAGGCTGGAATGTGTTCTTTTGGGCTCAGCAAATATAAACAGCCAGCACAAGATTTTCAACAAAAAAAACCCGATCTTCAGCTTGCCTCTAAATTACTGGCACGAACAGGAAGCTTTCCCTATCTTGGTATCACTCTGACATTTGTACTTTGCCATATGGCGCACACATGTCCAGCTCTTTCCCCCAGCCGTTCCTCAGCCTCACTCCGTGCTTTGTCACACAGTGTACACTTTGAACGGTCATACTCTCACGTTATAGGCTCGGGGTAACATAACTGATCACCAATGGATCGGTGCTCTACCTTTCGTCAAGGTCAATATTCTCCTGTCCCTCCTTTGAGCTGAAGGGAGGTGATGGTCTGGTGGTATTATCACTGGGCTGCTACTCCTGAGACCCCATTAGTGTCTTGGGACATGAGTTTGAATCCCGCCACATCAGATAGTGGAATTGGAACTTTATAACAAATAGTCTGGAATTAATAATGACCACGAATCCATTGTCAATTGTACAGGTGAAAAACCCACCTGGGTTACTATTGTCCTTTAAGGAAGATAATTGCCATCCTTACCAGCTCTGGCCTACATGTGGCTGCAGACCCACAGTAATGTGATTGATTCGGAAGTACCCTCTAGATAGTGAGGAAGGGGCAGTCAATGTTGACCCAGCCAGTGATGTCCTCGCGCTGTGAAAGAATTAAATATAGACACAACGCCTGGAAATGCTGTAGCAGTCATGTTCCATTTTTAATGGGCTCTGTTTTGATGGGAATGTTCATCAATCAACCAAAGTGCCCTCGCCCTTGGTAACCTTGTCATAAGTAAATGACAGCCCCCTCCCCCCCCCGAATTTGGGATTCACTCCGAGGGAAATCCTGGCTTCTTCAGGTGAACAAATGAACATCTTGCTTGTGCATTGTGCTGGCTAAGGGGCACTTATATTGTTCTCTGAAATCTGTGATTACACACTTCAGTGGCCGATTGTAAGCTGAGAGTGGCTGGTCCCATGCTTTCCCATCAGTGCTGTGTTGTGACAATGTTGCAAGTCTTGAACATGCCAATTTAAAGACTCCCCAATCCTGACCTTGGTAGGACTGGTGCTGTCTTTCTGTCAGTACTGTGAGACAAGGAGTAAAGCAGAAAATGAACCAGTTCATTCATTCCTAAAAAGGCAAGAAATATGATGTCAAGAAAGGAGAATTGAAGGGAATGGAAGAGCATTTTATTCCTTGTGAAAGAGGAACAGTGGAAAAACTACAGCAAAAACTCCAGTTCTGACGGAGGGTCACTGGGTCTGATACGTTCACTGTGCTTTCCCTCCACAGATGCTGCCAGACCTGCTCAATTTTCCAAGCAAGTTCCGTCTTTGTGACATGAAAGATATGGGTTTTGTGGTTAAACAGCAAGTGCAGGCGGTCAAATTTGATATGTCTTATTGGGAGCAAATCTTGTGCTTCTGCCTTCCTGTGTCAGTTTTTGACATCCGGGATTATTTTGGAAGGATCGTGCTGGTTTCTTTTCAGCTAACACATCAACAAGCTGGTAACCCCATGAAGACGAGAGTTTCCTGGCAAGGCTTCCACTGGACCATTAAACAGGATTTAAAGAATGAGGCATTTTAAGGAGCTTTGGGAGGAACTTTATTGGCACTCTGTTATTAGGAATAAGCTTGTGCATAACTACATTAGTAACTTCAGTTGCGTTTATAATAAGGAAGTTGACTGGTAATCATTTCCACATGCATTCTTTGAATACTCCTTCAACTTGCTGACGCCACTTTTCAATCATAATCATATGGGCCTCTTTCAAGACGCCTTTTGTTCAGACAGTTAAAGCAGTCTGTTCTTTGTAAGGTTGTGCATTCCATATAATAAAAGTCTTAAGATAAATATGTTTTCCTGAAGTGGAGTGGACATGTTACAATGCATGTCTTGGAGTCAAAAGCGGCCACGAATGCAGCAGAGTTAATGGGTGGCTGGATATGGGAGAAGACTGACTTTCTGACTCCTCCAGTGGATGGTAGTATTTAACATGTCACAGCCGAGTTTAAGACCCTGACCTCCTGAAATTCAGCATCCACTTGGCCCAGTGAAAATGTTTGCATGTGGGGATATTTTTGCTTATTTGTCTTTGGTCAAACACTAAGGATGAGAGGGTTTAGGATTTCACCTCTGAATTCGACAGGATTTGTGTTGACCTACAAAGCACAGTTCTTCCATTGGGCCTAATTTCCTTTTGTTTTGAACAGACTCTAATGGGTACAATGTGCATCTCAGTGGTGCCTAAATGCTTGGAAACATTCTCAAATTTACTTGAGGAAATCTCAAAAATGCTGCAGCTAAAATGCTCACAAGTATTCTTGCAACTTTAGGTTGAAGTATTAAACTGATTCCAACTCCCTGATCGCCTTCGGATGGGGCAGCAAATATCCCATGGTATTTTTCAAAGAGCCTTGGTATTACTCCCAGAGCCCAGGCCAAGACTTCCCCCTTGACCAACATGACTCAGCCTGAATTAGCCGCTCTTTCAACGTATTGCTTTTTTGGGACCTCACTGAGTGCAAACTGGCTGCCACCATTCCCACAAAATACAGCTGAGTGAATTTCAGAATATATTGTGAGCAATTTAGGTATAATCTGATGATGTAATATTTCTGATGGGGACGTGGGTGTTGCTGGCTGGCCAGTATTTATTGCCCATCCCTAGTTTTCCTGGAGAAGGTGGTGGTGAGCTGCCTTCTTGAACTGTTGCTGTCCGTATGCTGTAGGTAGACTCACAATGCCCTTCGGGAGAGAATTCTAGGATTTTGACTCAGCAACAGAGAACGAATGGTGATATATTTCCAAGTCAGGATAGTGCGTGGCTTGGAGGGGAACTTGAAGGTGGTGTTGGTCCCATGTATCTGTTGCCCTTGTCCTTCTAGATGGAAGGAGTCATTGGAGTTTTGAAGGTGCTGTCAAAGGATCTTTGGTGGATTTCTATAATGTATCTTGTAGATGGTACACACTGCTGCTACTGACCTCCAGTGGTGGAGGGAGTTCATGTTTGTCGATGTGGTGCCAATCAAGCGGGTTGCTTTGTCCTGGATGGTGTCAAGCTTCTTGAGTGTTTTTGGAGCTGCACCCATCCAGGCAAGTTACACTCCTGACTTGTGCTTTGTAGATGGTGGACAAGCTCTGGGGAGTCAGTTACTCACTGCAGGATTCATTGTCCGACCTGCTGTTGTAGTCACTGTATTTATATGGCCAGTCCAATTTCATTCCGGGTCAGTGGTAATCCTCAAGATATTATTAGTGGTAGATTCAGCAGTGCTGATACTATTGAATATCAAGGGACAATGATTAGATTCTCTTTTTTTTAATAGGTGTTCATTGCCTGGCATTTGTGTGGCATAAATGTTATATATAGAGCCTGCTCATGTTCACTCAATGGTCTTGCTACATCACCTCCCCCTTAGCGAAATGCAAAAGATCTCATTGTACAATAAGAAGAGAGCGGGGGATCAGTTTTTAACCTGAGCAATGGTTATCCCTTCGTCACAATGAATGAAAATCATTTGGTCACTATCACATTGTTGCCTGTGGCACATGCCTGTGTGAAAATTGACTTCAGTGCACCCCCACATGAAAACAGTGACTTCTGTCACTGCTTCATTGTCCTGAGAATGAAAAAGGGGGCTTTTTAATGCAAGCTTCCTCCTCTCTGAATCGAACTGACTCATCTGCAGAGACTATCATTTTATGTTTATACGGCCTCTCAGCATTTTCTCATTGTCCAAGGTGTCTTCCTAGTCTTTTGGCTGGTGTGCTTTTCTAAGGCTGTTGTAACCATTGTACAGCCAAAACTGTAGCCATTTTTCTGAAGTGCAAAATTGCTTTCAATAGACAATAGACAATAGACAATAGGTGCAGGAGTAGGTCATTCAGCCCTACGAGCCTGCACCGCCATTCAACTTGATCATGGCTAATCATTCCTAATCAGTATCCTGTTCCTGCCTTATCTCCATAACCCTTGATTCCACTATCTTTGAGAGCTCTATCCAACTCTTTATTAAATGAATCCAGAGACTGGGCCTCCACTGCCCTCTGGGGCAGAGCATTCCACACAGCCACCACTCACTGGGTGAAGAAGTTTCTCCTAATCTCTGTTCTAAATGGCCTAACCCCTATTTTTAAGCTGTGTCCTGG
>NC_057751.1:11343900-11389813 GCF_004010195.1 Chiloscyllium plagiosum
TGCTATGTTATACTTTTTCTCTTTTAACTTTATATGTTTCTTAACTTCCCTCGTCAGCCACAGCCGCCCATGCCTCCTCCTAGGATCTTTCTTCCTTTTTGGAATGAACTGATCCTGCATCTTCTGCATTATACATGCTACAAGAGAGACGGTTTGCACCTTAATAGGTTAGGGACCAGCATTCTGGCAGGCAGGTTTTAGATTAGATTAGATTACTTACAGCGTGGATACAGGCCCTTCGGCCCAACAAGTCCACACCGACCCGCCAAAGCGCAACCCACCCATACCCCTACATTTACCCCTTCAACTTGTTCCTGACAGGTACTTCTCCTGGGGTCTCTTGCACCTGTCTCCTCTCTGCCTTCCTCATCGTCTGCTCTCTTCTACTCTCTTCTGGCATGATTGGTGTAATAACCTCGCTGAAGGTCTTGTCCAGAAAGATCTCGTTATCTCGAATGAGCCTAAAGTCCTCGAGTTCTTTCATCAGCGCTGCAATATGCTCGATCAATAGCTGAATGTGCACACACTTCCCACATATATACGAGCCAGACACACCAGAGTCGTTGACCTCCCACATCAAGCATGTAGCACACTGAACCAGCTGGGCAGTCATGTCTTCACCCTCTTCAACTGTGGCGTAATCACTTCGCTCAACCTCCTTTGTAAAAGATTCCTGAGCTGAAGCCTCACTCTTCGATCCAACTTCCTTCGACCCTCTTTTTGTGGCAAGTCTGTGGACTCTTAATTTAGGTTAGAGGAGGAGGGAGGGAGGGAGACCCTACTTTGTAGGACCTGGGGTTTAGAACTCACCCTCTCTAATAGCAATCACTTACCTTCCCGACCGGCTTTGCGCTCCGCCTGAACTTCCGCCCAGCTCCCGCCGCTCTCTGCTGCAAAAAGACTGTTGGCATCGAGGTAAGTTCTTCATCTCCTATAGCTGTTGTGATGAAGCCAGCCATCCCATTTCACCCACTGCATCTGTAACAGGGACATGACTTGTCAGCACCTTACCAAATGCCTCCTTACTTGGTAGCAGATGCACCTGGTCATTCGATATATGGAATTACATCTGTCCTTGGAACATGAACATCCTTTTCACCTCGTCCTGCTGTCCTTCACTCTTCACTGGAATAAACACAATGGAATCAGATCAGTTTTGCCATCTGTACCCCTCAGTTCAATGAGTATCTTGTTTTGCAGGTAATATTCTGGCGATATCAGGGCACATTTTTCAGACAAACCTCTTCACTGTGTCAGCGGGATGACTGTGGTCTCTATGTGCTGGGTGAGAAATTGTGAGTAAACTTAAACATCCTCATTGCTGATCTTTAAAACATTTGTGTTTAACATGATGTTATTGCTGAAACAGCCTGCAATTCTGACTAATGTTCATCTCACCTTCCTCCCTGACGGTTTCAGGGGTTTGAAGCCAAACAGTTTCCTGATGATGGGCATAAATGGTCACTGTTTAATCACGACCATTTGCCAAAAAGAAATCAGCAAGCAACAAACGGAAATGGGATTGAATCACAATCAGCCTTGGTGTTTTTCTCAAGCTGCATTTGCTGGGTCCCTTAGTCGACCCAAGAGTTTGACCTGGACTCAGATTCAATGGACCTGGGTCCAATCCATCGCATTTCCTTGTTTCCAGTGAGTTTATTACTTTTCAGTTTCCTGAAACAGCTAATCTTAAGGAAATACAACATTGTAGCAGAGCATCCGATCTGCCTGATTCCCAAATGACCAGTTTCAAAAGGCAGAGTTGTTCTAGACTAATATGTTGATGAATTTTCAGTATGGTATACAGTTCGTGCTGAAAACTCATTCTGGAGTGCAATAAGGTTTCAGCTACTTCAATACCCAAAATACAATGATGCAAACTGCTTTCATTCCACATACCCACTCCCTCCCTCTGATTCTCAAAGGGGTTACAAAGTTTGTTTTTACAAAATTTGTTCATGAAATATGTGCATCGCTGGCCAGGAAAACACTGATTGTCCATCCTTTATTGCCCTGGTGGTGGTTGGCATGGTGACTCAGTGGTTAGCACTGCCGCCTCACAGTACCAGGGACCCAGGTTTGAATCCACCCTCAGGCGACTGTCTGGGTGGCATTTGCACATTCTCTCTGTGTCGGCATGGGCTTCCACTTTGTTCTCCGATTTCCTCCCACAGTCCAAGGATGTGCTGGTGCGGTAGCTTGGCCATGGGAAATGCAGGGATGGGGTTGGTGTCTGGGTGGGATGCTCTTTGGAGGGTTAGTGTGCGCTGAGTGGCCTGTTTCCACACAGTAAGGATTGTATTCCATGAGAACTGATGCCAGTGTTCGCATTGTTGTCTTACAACAGTTGCTGTGATGTCAGCTGATTTTATTAGTGTCTCTGCCCAGAACAGTCCGAAAACTTTGTACAAAAGTAGAAATTGCTGGAAAAGCTCAGCAGGTCTGGCAACATCTGTGGAAAGAAATTAGAGTTAACATTTCGGGTACAGTGACCCCTCCTCAGAACACTTTTGGTACTGCTTTGCCATCGTGGGAGTTACCATTCACCAGAATCTGAACTGGACCAGCCTCGTGCACTCTACGACTTCAAGAGCAGGTCAGAGGATAGGACAACTGCGGTGAGTAACACACCTTCTGACTCCACAAAGCCCTTCCACCAATGTCAAGGCACAAGTCAGGAGGATGTTGGAATATTCTCCATTTGCCTGGATGAGTGCAGCCCTAACAACACTCATAAAGCTTGACACCAACCAGTCTGCTTGATTGGAAGCATATCTGCCAACTTCATTGTTTCTTCACCACCAATGAACAGTGGCAGCAATAGATGCCATCTCTGAGATGCACTGTCACAATTGATCAAGTCTTTTTCGACAGCACCTTCCAATTTGAAGGACAAGGGCAGCAGAAACAGGGGAACACCACTACTTGCAAGCTCCCCTCCAAGCCAATCACCATCCTGAATTGGAAATATATAGCTGTCCCTTCAGTATTGTGGTCAAAACCCTCTCCCTCAAGACCAGCACCCCTCTGTCTCCTATCCTGCACCACCTCTCCCTACTATTGAAGTCCAGTTCAAAATTGCATGAACTTCCTTGTGCATGTGCAGCACTATATTTGCAAAGGACATTACCCATAAAGTCCACGTGATGATATTGAGTTTGGAACTGGGCACATGCATGTACCTGAATAAGCACACAGAGCTGAAAATGTGTTGCTGGAAAAGCGCAGCAGGTCAGGCAGCATCCAAGGAACAGGAGAATCGACGTTTCGGGCATAAGCCCAAGTTGCTGATGTCAGCAAACCCTGCCTGATTATTAATATTGCTTGGAGGACTATGTTTTGAAGAATTGTGGAAAATGGATTTATTTTCAGGTTTAAGCAAAGACCTGGAGTGGTTTTTTTAAAAGAGGAAATTGAAGTTTCACTGTGCACATTGACGATTTTGTTTAAAGAAGGCTTCCTGTGTGACAGGTGATGAATGCTTGATCCATCAAATCCATCAAATCCAGCACCACCTTCCTAACCTGCAATCTTCTTCCCGACCTCTCCGCCCCCACCCCAGTCTGACCTATCACCCTCACCTTGACCTCTTTCCACCTATCACATTTCCGACGCCCCTCCCCCTAGTCCCTCCTCCCTACCTTTTATCTTAGCCTGCTGGACAAACTTTCCTCATTCCTGAAGAAGGGCTTATGCCCGAAACGTCGATTCTCCTGTTCCCTGGATGCTGCCTGACCTGCTGCGCCTTTCCAGCAACACATTTCCAGCTCTGATCTCCAGCATCTGCAGACCTCACTTTCTCCTCGATGAATGCTTGACTTTTACTAGGATAGTGTTTGAAGAGTGACTGCCTTGTATCTAGTTCAGTTGGAGAGAAGCTTATGACGAACAAGTCTGGAGGAAAGCTTACAAAGAATAAGCCGTCCAGCTGATTACTGAAATGTAAACCTTCTTGATGAGTTCGGGGTAAAACCTATTCATTCTCTTTAAAAAGGTGATTGAAGTAACACCTCAAGACATATTTCCTGGACACGCCATGTCTGCAAGGCTTCAAAGTCAGACATTGAATAACAGTGACTTCACCACACAAACATCATAGGAACAGGCTCTGGGACATTCTAAGTCTTCCTTCAACAATAACCTCTTAGCCAAAGAATATTTTTTCAGAAAGGCAATTTCTGCAGAGAAATCTGTTTCTGTTACTTGTCCTGAAAAGTGGAGACATTTGTTTTTTTTTATTTTGGGGATACCCAGAGGCATAAGCATTTATTCTTCCATTTCACTGACTGTGCATGTTAACTAATTGTTGCAGTGTCATTGAATACATTTTCTTTTAGATTTGAGATTGGTCTTGTTTTTTAAAAGTGATAAATGAGGTATTTAATTGGCCATTTTGGTCCCTGTAAAAAGCTTTTTTGTTTTCTGATGTGACCTGTGGAGCTCCTCCACATTTGTCACTTGATTACAATTATCTTCTCGGAGGGCAGTCTCAAACAATGACGAGACAGAGTACAGGAAAGAGATTGAGTGCTTAGCTGCATCAACATTAGCAAAATGAAGGAGCTGGCCATTGACTTCAGGAGGGCACAGCCTTGTCTGCATCATTAGTACGAGATGGAGATGGTTGAGAATGTCAAGTTGCTGGGAGTGACGAGTACCAACAATCTGTCCTGGTCCACCCATGTTGACACTAAGGTCAAGAAAGAACAGCAATGCCTCTACTTCCTCAGGAGGCTGAGGAAATTCGGCATGTCCGCAAGGACTCCGAGCAATTTTTGTCGATGCCCCATTGAAAGCATCCTGGCTGGTCGCATCACAGCTTGGTATGGCGAGCACTGTTCCCAAGCCCCCAAGAAACTACAGAGAGTTGTGAACACAGCTCAGTCCATCAAGAAAACCAGCTTCCCATCCTTTTACATCATCTATACTTCCCATTGCATCGGGAAAGCAACCAACGTAATCCAAGACCCCTCCCACCCCGGTTATGTGCTCTTCCACCCTCTTCCGTTGGTCAGAAAACATCACAGTTTGTATGCACATACCAACAGATTCAAGAACAACTTCATTTCTGCTATTCCCAGACTTTTGAATGGACCTCTCAAATTTTAAATTTCCTGTTGATCTCACTCTCTGTGTACCTTCCCTGTAGCCGTAACATTGTACTCTTCACTCTGCTCTACTACCCTCATGCGATTTGTACAGTATGATATGCCTGTACTGCATGCTAAACAGAACTTCTCACTGTACTGAGGTACAAATCCAATCAAATCAATTATCTGGTTCGACCTGGGTCAGATATGAGGGGATTACAATGGGTCCACGTACTCTAACTGGGAGGAGGAGAAGAGTTCCTGCTCCTAATTGTTATCCAGTGACCCTGCACTTGAAAGGGAGCACAGACATGGTCAGGCTCAGCCCTAGTACTGCACATGGTGGATTAGCCATCACACACCAGGAGGGAGTCAGCATCTGCCAGAGAGATTGAGAGGAACTGGAAGATTGTTCCTAACTTCACACAAACCACAAGTGCTTGCCTCAAAAACAAATCAGTTCAAAGACAAGACCTGCTGCCATCGAAAGCAGCAGGAAGTGTTAAATCATCTGACATGACAGAGAAGGGCACGTGATCAAATGCTTACACAAAGACAGAGGTAATTTTGATTGAATATTTCAACATAACAGAAAGAATGAGCAATGCTCGGAAGAATTTGCCTGTTGAGAGATGTTGGTGCAATGCCAACTGCTCCTAGCTCACTGGAATGACACCTTCCAGCCTGAATTAATGTTAATAACTGGAGATCAGCTCAACATCTCAGCGTTTAACTGCTCCAGCAATCACTGTCATGTCGGAGGCATTGATGATACAATCAGAAGGATATGCTCAATTCCGCTGTCCAGATAACTTGAATCGATTGCAGGATGATTCACTGAATAACTAGATTAAGATGTGCAACTCATCCAATGATTCCTCTCTCCAACTGGCCTGTCCACTTTCCCCCTGACAGCCGTACTATACAGCTGCTGCCCAGCCATTCTTCCCTGTCATTGTTTCAAATAATTCTTTCACATGCTGGTGTCATTGGCAAGGCCAGCTTTTTTGTTGGCACAACATTAATTGTGCTTGAAAATTTGACAATGTGTTGTCCTCTTCAACAGTTGCAGTCCGTGTGGTGTGGGTGCACCCACAGAGCTGTGAGGAAGGGAGTCGGACCCAGTGATTGTGAAGAAACGATGATATGGGTCCAAGTTGTGGCAGTCAGCGAGTGGGCCCAGTGTGGACTCAAGTGGGCCCAGTATGGACTCATGTGGGCCCAGTGAGGACTCAATGGGTCCAATGCGGACACATGTGGGCCCAGCGTGGCCTCAAGTGGGCCCAGTATGGACTCAAGTGGGCCCAGTGAGGACTCATGTGGGCCCAGTGTGGACTCAGGTGGGCCCAGCATGGCCTCAAGTGGGCCCAGTGTGGACTCAAGTGGGCCCAGCGTGGCCTCAAGTGGGCCCAGTGAGGACTCAAATGGGCCAAGCGAGGACTCAAATGGGCCCAGCGTGGACACATGTGGGCCCAGCGTGGCCTCAAGTGGGCCCAGTGTGGACTCAAGTGGGCCCAGTGAGGACTCAAGTGGGCCCAGTGTGGACTCAGGTGGGCCCAGCGTGGCCTCAAGTGGGCCCAGTGTGGACTCAAGTGGGCCCAGCGTGGCCTCAAGTGGGCCCAGTGAGGACTCAAATGGGCCAAGCAAGGACTCAAATGGGCTCAGCGTGGACACATGTGGGCCCAGTGTGGCCTCAAGTGGGCCCAGTGTGGACTCAAGTGGGCCCAGTGAGGACTCAAGTGGGCCCAGTGTGGACTCAAGTGGGCCCAGTGTGGCCTCAAGTGGGCCCAGCGTGGCCTCAAGTGGGCCCAGTGAGGACTCAAATGGGACAAGCGAGGACTCAAATGGGCCCAGCGTGGATACATGTGGGCCCAGCGTGGCCTCAAGTGGGCCCAGTGTGGACTCAAGTGGGCCCAGTGAGGACTCAATGGGACCAATGTGGCCTCAAGTGGGCCCAGTGTGGACTCAAGTGGGCCCAGTGCAGACTCAAGTGGGCCCAGTGCGGACTCAAGTGGGCCCAGTGTGGACACATATGGCCCAGCATGGCCTCAAGTGGGCCCAGTGAGGACTCAAGTGGGCCCAGCATGGACACATATGGGCCCAGCGTGCCCTCAAGTGGGCCCAGTATGGACTCAAGTGGACCCAGTGAGGACTCAATGGGTCCAATACGGACTCAAGTGGGCCCATTGTGGACTCAAGTGGGCCCACTGAGGACTCAGGTGGGCACAGTGTGGACTCAAGTAGGCCCAGTGAGGACTTAAGTGGGCCCAGCGTGGACACATGTGGGCCCAGCTTGGCCTTAAGTTGGCCCAGCGTGGACTCAAGTGTGGCCAATGAGGACTCAATGGGTCCAATGCGGACTCAAGTGGGCCCAGTGTGGACTCAAGTGGGACCAGTGTGGACTCAAGAGGGCCTAATGCAGACTCAAGTGGGCCCAGCATAGACTCAAGTGGGCCCAGTGTGGACTCAAGTGGGCCCAGTGAGGACTCAAGTGGGCCCAGTGTGGACTCAAGATAGCCTAATGCAGATTCAAGTGGGCCCAGCATGGACTCAAGTGGGCCCAATGTGGACTCAGGCCCAGTGTGGACTCAAGTGGGCCCAGTGTGGACTCAAGTGGGCCCACTGAGGACTCAAGTGAGCCCAGTGTGGACACATGTGGGCCCAGCGTGGCCTGAAGTGGGCCGAGTGTGGACTCAAGTGGGCCGAGTGTGGATTCAAGTGGGCCCAGTGAGGACTCAAGTGGGCCCAGTGTGGACTCAGATGGGCCCAGTGTGGACTCAAGTGGGCCCAGTGTGGACTCAAGAGGGCCTAATGCAGACTCAAGTGGGCCCAGCGTGGACACATGTGGGCCCAGTGTTGGACTCAAGTGGGCCCAGTGAGGACTCAAGTGAGCCCAGTGAGGACTCAAGTGGGCCCAGTGAGGACTCAAGTGGGCCCAGTGTGGACTCAAGAGGGCCTAATGCAGACTCAAGTGGGCCCAGTGTGGACACATGTGGGCCCACTGTTGGACTCAAGTGGGCCCAGTGAGGACTCAAGTGAGCCCAGTGAGGACTCAAGTGGGCCCAGTGAGGACTCAAGTGGGCCCAGTGTGGACTCAGATGGGCCCAGTGTGGACTCAGGTGGGCCCAGCTTGGACTCAAGTGGGCCCAGTGAGGACTCATGTGGGCCCAGTGAGGACTCAAGTGGGCCCAGTTTGGACTCAAGAGGGCCTAATGCAAACTCAAGTGGGCCCAGTGAGGACTCAAGTGGGCCCAGCATGGACTCAAGTGTGGCCAATATGGACTCAATGGGCTCAGTGTGGACTCAAGGTGTTGGTGCCAGAGACGGGTTTAGGTTCTTGCATGGTTGAGGCAGTCCCACTACTGACTCATGGGTGCTGCAGTGGGGTTCCTGGCAGCGTCTGTTTCCAGCAAAGATTCATGGAGGTGGTAGTGGAGACCGGTTTGGCCCCAGTACGAGACCCAGCAGCATCAGCAGAGGCCACATTGGCGAGGTGGGCCTGTAGTGGACTTACAATGCCCTCAGAATCAAGTTTGAGCCAGTCCGATACCCCGTAGCATCGGTGGCATGTGCATGGGTGAGGTCCATCGAGGACTCATGGTGATGAGGGTGTTGATGGAGGTGAGGTGGTGCTGAAGAGTGGTGACTCTTAATCCAGCAGTGGTAGAATGGCAAGGGTGCTTGTGTCCATGACCGATGGCAGAGCACTTCGCAGGAAGAACTGTAAAGTTGAATACATCTTCTTTATTTTTCTGTCTTTATTTTCTGTGTCTTGGCTTTATTTTGTATTATAAGATGGCACTGGAGATTGGCAACACTGTACAACACTTTTCACTGTAATTTGTTACAAAACACAGTGAGAGGTGTTGTGTAGTGCTGCCAGTCTCCAGTGCTATCTTAAAACTTTTGTAACAAAATGCACATGACAATAAGTAAATCAAATCAAAGATATCAATCAAATCAAAGTCAGAATGCTGTGTGACTTGGAGGGGAACATTGAAGCCTAGGTGTTCCAATGCATTTTCTCCTGTTGACCTTTCAGGTTGTGAAAGAGTTGACATTGTGAAGTAGAGAATCCTGTAAATGGTACACATAGAGTCACAGTGCCACAATGTTAATTGTTAACAATGCTTTATTTGGAGAACGCCTCTGGTGTAATGGAACTTCCCTGAGGCTACACAAATGCAGAGGGCAGATAGCCAAATGTTTGGTGAAAGACGTAGGTTTTAAAGAAGGAAAGAGAGAGTGAGGGAACTCCAAAGATGAGGGGTGAGTTAGCTGAAGACACAGCCACCACTGATGCGGTGATACAAATCAGAGATACTCAAGAAGCACAGAAGCTGTGGATTGTTGTCTTGTGATGTTTTCACGTCTTGGACCCTGACTCTCATCAGGAATGATTGAGCAAAGGCATTAATGAGCTTTGGAGATGAGTGATGCTGACAGAACCAAAACTGAGCATTGGTGGATTAGTTATTGGCCACTATGAATCGCTGCATATTGTGATGATGCTCTTCCTTTAACAAGGTTAGCTTGTCCTTAGTTATTTTTTTAGAGGTGTTGTAAACACATAGATTTCCAAAATGTCTGGGTTTATCTGCTTGAAGAAGCTTTTAAGTTTTTAAACAATCACTTGGATAATGGAAGGGGAGGGGCCAGCTCTCCCATCTCAGCTTTCCTCTGGTTTGGTTTGGCTTTAGCCTTGGCATGAGTTCGGCTTTTTTGAGGCTGCTGGTCAAAGAAACAGGTACATGGAAGAAGGCGTTCCATACCGAATCTCTCTGTCATCTCTCTCTCTCCTGTAAGAACCTGTGTTTGATTTTACCTTTTGTGCAAAGGACTGTTTGTGGGGATTGTTGCGAGTATTTGGAACAGGGTCATTAAGTTGGGGTAGTCTGTTGAGTTTTTGGATAGGTTAAATAGTTAAGTTATTCTATATTTGGATCTCTTTTGTTTGTGTTTCATTCAGTAATCTTGCAAATAAATTTGGTTTTGTTTAAAACTAAATGGTTGGACCAGCTGCATCACACCTGGAATATCCACTTTACAGCTACTTAAGACAACGAGTAAAGTTAGGGTCCGGGCTACGTTCTTGAAATGTTTTGAGGGGGTCTGGCCTGGTCCACAAAAAGAGGCTGCTTCTGACAATATCTTCCATCGCTTTGTTGATAACTCAGAGTGGACTAATGAGGCAGTAACTGGCCAGATTGGTTTGTCCTGCACTTTGTGGACAAGAGCCAGTGGATCGATTTCACTCTGTTGTTAATTCTGTCTCAGGCAAGTTCTGTGTTCTCCCATCATCTTCACACAAAGAGTAATCGTATTTTTCTTTCTGTCCCCACCCATGAACATTGAGGCAAGTAAAATGGCCAACAGACTCAGCACAGACTCGGGGTGAAAGCTGGGGCTAATGTATCATTGATTTTGTACCACTTCACTGAACATAAGGATTAGTATCCATTGACCCAACTGGGAGGCACCCTCTCCTGAAATAGCATTCCTTTGTTGGCAAGAGGGAGAAGCTTTTTTGTTTGGAAGACATTGGCTCTTGAAGAAGTTACATTCAACATTTTGCCACATGATGCTTCTATCTGTTCTGATTTACTGTCTTCCTGGTAATCCATTAGTCCAATCAATTGTCCATATTCTGTCTTGTAGATTGTGATCTTGCCATATGGTACTCGAATGCACATCTTAACATTTACTACTATTGATCTAATATCACGATCTAATATCATGAGCTGTTTTATCAGTAATCTAATCCATCCAGTCAGCAATCTAAACTCTCTGATGAATCAATTTGATTTGACAAGAAGCAATCTTTTTCTAATGTATTTATTGACTGGCTGGAATTTGGATTTTGCGAGTTGGATCCGAGGGGTTCATTCAATAAAATGAGCTGAAATTGTGGTTCATGGAGATCAGGTGGACAGCCCTGAACCTGAAACCTGAAGGGTGGGAGCAGGCTAAGGCTTCTGGGTGATGTTCCCTATCTCCCTATCTGCAGGGTTTGGTTCATCTATCTTCTTCATACATCTTCACATTCACTCTTCCTCCCTTGGGGAACGGCCTGCAGGCTGGTTAGTCTGTCAAAGGGCATCATAGGCTCTCTTTCCATGGCCACAACGTTATGAAGACTACTAGAGCAGAGTCTCCAGCCCAGAGATAAGGACACTACTGCTA
This sequence comes from Chiloscyllium plagiosum, assembly GCF_004010195.1. Lineage (NCBI taxonomy): Eukaryota > Metazoa > Chordata > Chondrichthyes > Orectolobiformes > Hemiscylliidae > Chiloscyllium > Chiloscyllium plagiosum. The sequence continues at coordinate 11,355,174 of NC_057751.1, forward strand.
AGTGACAAGATCTCCATGGGTTTGTCCAGGAAGAGTGATGATAATGTGGAAGGTGGAAACTGTTTCCACTGAAGAGGAAATGTCTAGGACAAGGGAGGGGATATCACATCAAAATCAGAGCGACCACACACACACACAGTGGCAGATTGTGGAACCTGCTCCCAGAAAGAGCAGTAGGTACGACCTCAGGTAGTCATTCTTTTTTCCACGAGTTTACAAAAGAAAACTAAAAAAACGACCCAAAAGTATAAACATTGATATACAGTTAAATCTTAAATAAATGATAACCAGAATCTATCAAACAAGAAAACAGAAATACCAAGAGAAAAAAAAAATCCAACGGCTAACACATAAATTGAGCAGTAATACATGCTCGGAATGTGTTAACATCAGATCACAACACAAACCCGTATTTATCCAAAACATCAGGCGCATAGAGCATATAAAATTCACAGAGAAAAAAAAAATCCAACGGCTAACACATAAATTGAGCAGTGATATACATGCTCGGAATGTGTTAACATCAGATCACAACACAAACCCGTATTTATCCAAAACATCAGGCGCATAGAGCATATAAAATTCACAAAAATAAAAGCTCTTTAGTACATTCAGATCAATATAGTAAAAAAGCTATTTCTAAATAGTAAAAAAAGTATAAAACATATTTAAATAGAGATCTTCCCCCTTATTCCCAGGGGGCATCACTTCCTTTCCAAAAAACCCTTCATAACCTCTCCCAACCAGTGCCCCACCCTTGACCCAGGCACCCCACGATAGGATAAAGAAAATTCAAGTACACTACTGAACTAGAACTAACAGTGAGTACTCTATTCCCCCACCCACACCAATACTTGGATATATTTGGTAATGTTAATACCATGTATGAACATATATGACTGTAAAATTACAGTCTCAGCAAATAATAATTAAATATATTAATACAAAATAACAGGGGAAACAACCCTGCTCCCAAGGACAAAGATAAAATAAGACAAGGTAGCCACCTTCCCCCCAACTACATTAACTAGACCTCCTGGCCTATATATATATATATATTATATATATTAAAAAAAAGTGGGGGGAAGGAAATTGCTAAGTAAAGGATGACTAAATAAACCCTTCTTCCCACCCCCCGGAGATAATATTAAACAGTAAGATAACGAAAGGAGAAAAAAGGGGGGTAAACCGGGGTGGGGATAGGGCAAAACAACATCAATTAACTCTTATAATTTGTCTAAGAGAGTCCAAAAGTTCCTTGGCCTTGTCCGGTGATCCGAAGTTATACACGGACCCTTCATGGCTGAAGCGTAGTATAGCTGGGTAGCACAAGGAGTATTGAATGTTTAAATCCCTTAAACACTCCTTTGCTTCATCAACCGCCTTCCTCTTTCGAACCAAAGCTGGGGAAAAGTCCTGAAATAACATAATCTTGGATCCTTTATGAGTCATGGCTTGTGGATCTTTTCCAAGATTTCTGGAGGCTTCCAAGAGCATCTGCCTCACCTTATAGCTCTGCAGCCGGAACAGGACCGGGAGGGGGGCGCTGGTTCGAGCGTATTGCAACCCGGTAGGCCCATTCTACCCTTACCTGGCCTGATCCAGCCTTCAGATTCAATAACCACAGAAGCCACTGTTCAAGGAATCTTGTCAGCTGGCCTTCTTCTTCCTGTTCGGGAAGGTCCAGCAAATGAATATTTTTTTCGACGACCTGGCATTCAATTTCTTCGATGTCTCGGCCGTGCTTTTGTCACGCGGCTGAGAGTGAATTCCACCGACTTCAGGACTCTTCTATGAAAGCATCGATCTTCACGTCGAATTTGAAGATTATTTCCGCGAGACTCGCCACCGTAGGCAAATCCCCTGGGGGGGCTGCGGACGCCTCTGCTGCAGCTGGGGAGGGTCGGGGGGAGGCTCCTGCCTGCTGAGAGCTGCGGGCTCCTTTCCCCCTAGTCATTTTTACAGGAGACTGAACTGTATAAATTTAGTACTAAACCACTAATTACATTAAATAAAAACCATTTTTAGTTGATTTTGTGAGTGTGGTGGGGGAGGGTGGTCCACTTTGCCTAGGTCTAGGGAGAAGCACTATAGACTCAGACTTGCTGAGTCGCCGCCATCTTGGATCTCCCCAGGTAGTCATTTTAAAGTTGAGATCCGGAGACTTTAGCTGGACAAGATTGGAAAAGGTTCTGGAGCCTTGGAGCAGTTGGATTGAGTTGTAACATCAGTGAAGGGTGAGGCAGAGCTGAGGGGCTGAACAACCCCCGTTCCATTGCTGTGTTGCTAAGTCAGCGAAGGCCTCCTGGCATGTTTGGAATCTGGTTCTGTGACATTTATAGGGCTAATTGAGAGTACAAACCCACATGGACAAGAGGATAAAACGGATGGCTCCAGACCAAGGGACAAAGCGCTCTATATCTGTGCTGCAGTTTCCATCATAGTCAATGTTAGTGGTTTGTGGACAAAATAGAAAGTGACTTGTCGAACAAATTGAAATAGCAGATTATATGTTTCGGGCCAATCAACGGTTTTGATAAACCTGGCAATTTGCTCTGATTGATAGTCAGAATTCAGCCTGACCTCAAAGAATGGATGCAGGGGACAATTGAAAGACTTGATTTGATGTCCTCTTCTCTGTGAGAAGTTTGACCTTTCCACCACTGTGAGAAAATTCAAATGCTATGCTGATGTCAGCTCTGAAAGTGGCATGACATTTCGTGACCATCTGTGATCCATGCCTCGGTGTGTCATGTCATGTCATGTTATCCCACCTTTTCCATTTTCAGAGCTGAAACTGTGGAGGGGAATTTCCAGGTTTCTGCTTAACACAGTGCAAACTGGGCTAAAGTAAAAACATTAAGTGCTGGAGACACTCAGCAGGTCTGGCAGGACTTGTGGAGAGAGAGAGAAACTGAGTTCATGTTCCAAGTTGAACATGACTCCTTTTCAGAACTAAATCACATTGGGACTCAAAACAATAGTATATTTTTCCTCTCCATAAACTCCATAGGCTTGCTGAGCATCTCCACCACTGTCTGCCTTTACTTCCAATCTCCAGCATCTGCAGTGTTTTGGTTCTACTTTGCTGCTGTTCTTCCATTGACTTCTCAACTTTGCCCGACAAATAAATGCACACCCTCTGGATAGTTTAATTTCCTCTCTGAAACGGTTCTCATTTTTCAGCATGTATGATTGATGATGTAAACCTCTTTGGGACTAAATTGCATGAATCGCAGATTAGCTTAATTGAAGACTCATGATTTTAAATAAAAAGTACTTTGAGAACAGATGTCCGGTCAGTGCAAAATATAGATTGGACTTCTTGAAGGATGATGCAAGCAAAAATGAAAACCTCCACCAGATATGGCAGAATAATAGAACCCCTACAGTGTGGAGGCAGGTCCATTTGGCCTATCGAGTCCACACCACCCTCTAAAGAGAATCCTGACCTGATCCACACGCCTACCTTATCCCTGCTTCTCCCATGGCCAATCCACCTAACCTGCACGTCTTTGGACTGTGGGAGGAAACCCACACAGACCAAGACTGAGGGAGATCATGCAAACTCCATACAGGCAGTCGCTCAAGGGTGGAATCAAACCCAAGTTCCTCATGCTGTGAGACAGCAGGGCTAACCACTGTGCCAGCCCCTAAGTCAGTGTGGAAGCAGGCTTTTCAGCCCATCAGTCTGCACTGTCCACCTGACCTAGCCCCTGATCCTAATTCTGTAACACCACATTTAGCCTGGCCAATCCACCTAACCTGCAGATCTCTGGAGTGTGGAAAGAAGCTGGAGGAAACCCAGGCAGACACGGGGAGAATGTGCAAACTCCATGCAGACAGTCATCTGAGGGTGGAATTGAATGCAGGTCCCTGGCACTGTGAGACAGCAGTGTTAACCACTAAGCCACTGTGTCAGTCCCAGTAGACACAGTATTTTGCTTGTTTTGAGTTATTACCACACTGGCTTGAGACATCCTCCACATTAAAGTCCAACCACTTGAATGAATGCTGTTTTCTATATTTTGTATACTAGAAAGAAAGGTTGTATTTATAGTGTCTTTCATGATCATGGCCTGTCTCAAAATGTTTTGTTACCAATCACTTTGAAGTGTTGTTATGGCTGTAATATCAGAAATGGTTGTGTGAATTTGTGCACAGGAAGGTCTCAGCAGTTCTAGATTTTTGCACAAGGGTTGATATCATGTCAAGTAAAACAGAGCCATAGATGCTGGTGATCTGAAACAAAGGCACAAAGTGCTGGAGAAATTCCACAGGTCTGGCAGCATCCATGGGTAGGATGTCCACAGTGAGCCACAGAAGGAGAGACGCCCAGCCTCCGTTCACTGAGACCCAGGTTTCGGGTCACGCCACAGCTTTGGGCTCAGTTTCTCAGTGGCAGTTTGATCACAGTGTTCCCTGAGCCAGCAGCAGGCAGACCCACAGAGATCACGGTGCTCGTTGCTGATGCTTCATCTGACCGAAGAGCCGAAGGACAGTGAGTTAATTCACAGGGAGACAGGCCAGTGAAGAAGGCACTTGGCTCTTTGAGTACAGGAGTTGGGAGGTCATGTTACAGCTGTACAGGACATTGGTTAGGTCACTGTTGGAATATTGCGTGCAATTCTGGTCTCCTTCCAATTGGAAGGATGTTGTGAAACTTGAAAGGGTTCAGAAAAGATTTACAAGGATGCTGCCAGGGTTGGAGGATTTGAGCTACAGGGAGAGGCTGAACAGGCTGGGTCTGTTTTCCCTGGAGCGTCAGAGGCTGAGGGGTGACATAATAGACATTTATAAAATCATAAGGGGCATGGATAGGGTAAATAGTCAGGGTCTTTCCTCTGGGGCGGGGGAGTCCAAAACTAGAGGGCATAGGTTTAAGGTGAGAGGGGAAAGATATAAAAGAGACCTGAGGGGCAGCTGTTTCATACAGAGGGTGGTGCGTGTATGGAATGAGCTGCCAGAGGAAGTGGTGGAGGCTGGTACAATTGCAACAGTTAAAAGGCATCTGGATATGTATATGAATAGTGAGGGTTTGCAGCGATATGGGCCTGGTGCTGGCAGGTGGGACTAGATCAGATTGGCATGTTTGGTCGATGTGAATGAGTTGGACTGAAAGGTCTGTTTCCGTGCTGTATAACTGTACGATTCTATGACCTTTGGGGTTGAAGGGGACCTTCCCGACACTGAAGGGGACCTTCCCGACACTGAGACAATGTTCAGGTCAGAGCTGAAGGAAAGTTGGGAATTTGGGGTGATGCACATATCTGAGGCTCTCTCCTTGGGCCAACGTTGTGCTCAATCTCCAGAAGGACCAGATTGAGAATGTGCCTGTGTGTCACAGGACATTTTCTGGAATATTCAGAACACACAAGAAAAATAGTTGGGCCAAGTGTTTGCCATGTGGTCACAATACTCCAACCATTTTGACAATATGTCTGGGTTATATTTTTGGCACATACTTCCTGTCAACTTTCTGATATCAGTTTCTTTGTCCATGTTAACATGTCACACTGGAATGATGGAGGAGAGGATTGAAATATGACTTACTCCCCTGCCTGAATGATCTGCCAGGCTGTAATGCCACTCATACCTGAAGGTTACCCTTGGTGGTGACTGCTCTACCATCACTTTGGCTTTTCTTCCACGTGTGAAGTGTGCGTGAGTGAATTGGGGAAGAGGTGTAAAAAGGGCTGTCGATTCACTGTCATGCATTCAACACCCAGACACAGTCAAGATGAACCTTGGTCATTGGCATCAGACAGACTGGCACGCTGGAGGTGTCTCAGCTGGGATGACAACCCAAGCTGCGTGTGGTCTTCATGAACATGTGGCTCTGCTCCCTGAGAAGAGGTTGCAGTCACCCTAAAGCAGCAAGGTGTGGTATTCCCTGTGAAATCTCCCAGGCTTCACTCTGGTGCCAGCGAAATCAACTTTTCCAAAAAGGGGCGGCGGGTGTGGATGTGAACAAAGTATGATGAGAGGTCACTGACAGTTGATGAGACACGGAAGGGGGCTAACAATACAGAGAGAAAGAGAGAGAGAGGGAGCAAGATCAGATAACAGCAGTGGCATTGAGGGAAAGAGACTCCAGGGAATCTAAGCTCCCTGCCCCTTACATTGTGCCATTTGGAGGTAAACTCACCTTCCCAAGTTCAGAGATAGGGAGAGGAGCATCATTAAGACTGTGGTCTACTGGTGGGCGGGGGGAGCAGGAGTTATTATCTCAGTTATCTGGATTGTACAGATACATGCAGGCAGCAGGGATGGAATGAGAATGCTTTCCATCACCAGCAGTATGTTCAAAGCAAACCAATGAGCCTTTTCCACAAGTGACAAAAATTACCTCTGATGTTTGGGAAATTTCCACAGAAACCAAAGTGAACTTTGGAAACCACACTGACAGGATGTTTAAAAAAAAAGCCCCTGCAATTCAAAACTAGGTTTGTTATTGTCCTATTTCCAGTGAAGTGTCACCCCGTGCCCCTTGTTAACTCTATCCTGGGGTTACAAGTTTAGGTAGCAGGCATGCAAGCAGGGAGAATGTTAGAATCAAACTCTATCCTGATGCAAAACTGTGCAAACAGGCTGAATCTCACAGTGTGGCTGGAGGCCATGCATCCCATTAGTGCTGTGCTGATGCTTTCAAAGAGCTATCTGCTTAGCTCCGGTCCAGAACATTACTGATCGATGACAAATTGATGCACAGCAGTGCACTTGGGTGGACAAAATGGGGAGAACAATAAACACAAGCTGAGCTGTAGATGTAGTGAGAGGAGAGAGCGAGGGGTTTGCAATCACAAATCTTTGCTGCCTCCTGCTCTTTCTCCACAGCTTTGCAAATCTTTTCCCTTCTGAGTATTTCTGGAACCACACCATAATACAATGACAACTTCAGTCAAGGCTGTTCAGCCCATTCAGCACAGCAATGGAGGTGAGTGTCACTTTCAACATTGCAAGTCGCTGCTGAATCTATTTCAGGCAGTGCTTTTCAGATTCAAACAACTCACTGTGTTAACAAAATGTTCACTTCGCCACAGGGGCTTTGCTGATTATGTTAACTTTATATTCTCTGGTCTGCAGCCAGTGGAAACAGTTGAAAAGACTTACTAAACCTGCCCTCAGCTTCTCCCAACAGAGCCAAGGATGCTACATATCTTTCAAATAGCCTTCTCTCCATACCCTGCCACCAGCAGTGATTTCTGTTTGTTGTCTCTGCTTCTCCTCATTACTTCCATCAAAGTGCATCATCTCACGTTCCTCTCTCATATCATCTTCAATCAGTGGCAATGAGGTGGCCTGGAGCAAGGCGATATCAGGCAGGGTGACTGATGCTGACTGCAGTCCCGTGTTACTTGATGGTGGTGTGTGAACCTTAAGCTCAGGGCCAAGTCAGAATAGGGTTTGGCAGTGTCCTTGTGCTTGTGAGGTGACCTCGCTGTGAGATTTTTGCATTGGTTTCAGATCTCCCCACAGCCTCATTGTCCTTCCCTATCTGTGTAAACAGCTCCAATGTTCCAACACCCTCTGATATTTGCATCATCCCTGATTGTAATCATTGTGCCATTGATAACTTGGCCTTCTGCTACCAAAGCCTGAAGCTCTAACATTTCCTCTTTAACACTCTCCACCTTGCAAAGCCTCTTCCACAGAGACACTCCTTAAAACCTAAGGTTTCAGACATCCATTTCCTCTTACATTGCTGGGTATGAACATTTGTTCAAGAGCACTTCAGTAATGGGCATGTTCAAGGTGCTATGTAAATACAGGACATTGCTGTCTTGTATTCGCAGCTAATCAATGCCACTTCCCCACACACTCTCCCTGTCCGTTGATGTGGGTGATTACCAGAACTCTCTTGCATTCTGGCTGAAACCTGTTCAATGGTTATACTTCACATCTCTGGGACACCTGCACCAACCAACTCCACTGCCCTGTGGCCAAAGACTTCAACTCCCCCTCCCACTCTGCCAAGGACATGCAGGTCCTGGGCCTCCTCCATCGCCACTCCCTTCCCACCCGACGCCTGGAGGAAGAACGCCTCATCTTCCGCCTCAGGACCCTCCGACCCCATGGCATCAATGTGGATTTCACCAGTTTTCTCATTTCCCCTCCCCCCACCTTATCTCAGATCCACCCCTCCAACTCGGCACTGCCCTCTTGAACTGTCCTACCTGTCCATCTTCCTTCCCACCAATCTGCTTCACCTTCCTCTCTGACATATCACCATCACCCCTATATCCATTTACCTATTGCATTCTCAGCTACCTTCCCCCCAGTCCCACACCTCCTCCCATTTATCTCTCCACCCCCAAGGCTCACAGCCTCATTTGTGATGAAGGGCTTATGCCCAAAATGCCAACTCTCCCGCTCCTCGGATGCTGCCTGACCCATTGTGCTTTTTCGGCACCACACTCTCAACTCTAATCTCCAGCATCTTTGGTCCTCACTTTTATATAGTTGGTTGTACTCCCACAGTCCACTGGGTTACAGAATTCCAAAGGTTCAGCACCTACTGAAATTCCTCCTCACCTCAGTCTTACACAGTTGTTGAGCTTCTTAAGTCACCCACCAGGGAAAAGGCCCTATCCATATCTGTCATGTCCTCTGAGAATTCTGTCCACTTCATTGTTAGTAAGAATTGTGAACATTCACAAATGTTGAAATGAAGAATGGCTCCTTTTGGATTGTCCTGATGGGTGGTCTGTGCCAAGGTTCTGTACTCCAGCAAGAAATCAATGCATTTGAATGGCCGACACATCCAGGACAGTGCTGACAGAAAGTGACACAGCCAAAGGCACTGACTTTCCGAAGAGCCAACGTTCTCACTGCCCTCTCAGATGATGTAAAATCTCCCTTGGAACCACGAGAGGCTCAACAGAGAAATGAACTCTGGTCTCTTGATCAATATTTACAGTACTCCCATGACGGCTAAAAATGAGTCTGTCTGCTCATTCTGATGCTGCTGTTTGTGGGATCTTGCTGTGCTGCATCTCCTACATGGCAAGAGTATCTACCCCTCAAATGTACGGGGTCGGCTGAAAAGCCCTTTCCAGCTTCCTGAGTTGGGAAAGGTGCTTTGTCAGTGCAAATCTGCCTTGTGAATGTGGAGGGAGGTGAGGGAAGTAGGAGATGGATTGCTGGTGGTATGGAGATAGTCTGACCATCCATCAGGAACTCCAGGACTCATGGTATTTCAGTGCTCAGAGATGAATTACTGATAACGGGTAAGAGACAGTGAAATCCAGACTTTGTTCTCTTCCAACTGTCCAGATACACCTCTGAGAAAGTATGGTCAGAATTGTAGATCCTGGTTTTAGTGATGGTTACGAAGGAAGCTTAAAGGCAATGAATTTTTCACTGTCACTTTATACTTTTCAACTCAATTCGACCGCATGTGTTCACTCAATATGAGTACGGGTGTGGCAATTTTCTGCCAAACAAGCTGTCTGTATTGACCTGTGTCTGTCAAAGACAGTCATTAATTGCCAAGTATTAAACATCCATGATGGATTAATAAGCCGTGAACAGGAAATGCAACTTGGTACATTATTATAAGGGCTGGCCTTGCAGATTAAAATCAGGCTCTTCCTGTGTTACAGAGAGGCCACTTCCATGAATTTCGCTGCTTTGACAAGATCTCACAGAGAAATAAATCCACAACATAAAGCTTCCTCCTGCTGCTTCAAACTTGCTTCTCCTACAGACTTTTAAAAAAACACTTTCCTGTGGAGTTTATACAAGTCACATTCTGCCAAGTTTCTCCTCAGTTCCCCTTCCTCCCCCCACCCATGGATAAGATGATCAAGGATGCTGATCTCCAGCGTTTGATATGATACATATTGACAGCCCATATCCTCAGTATAAAATCTCTACAGAGCTGCAATGCAATTCCACTTTCTTCCTGTGTACTTTCAATCATTTTGTTTTGTACTCAATCAAATCAATAATGTAAAATCTATTGTCTCAAGCATTTGAGATGGAACGCGTGTGCAGTGGGCTGAGGCTTTACTGTGTGTTCATTCTGCGTTCCGTGCCCCCGGGTAGTGTGCTAAAGCTTGTTTTCCTTTCTTCTCTAAACCATGTGAGGGTGCTGTGCCCTCCCCACCTGTCAGAAGGAAAGGAGTTACACCCATGAGGCTAATGAGTGTAGTGTCCCTGGGTTGCCAGGCTGGTTTGGGCTACCCATCTGGGACCTTGTTCTTTAAGGGACACTGCTTTTGTTCTAGCTCCCAGTTGCTGTGGTTGTCTTATCAAACAAAAAAATGGAATTAATTAATGCTTTCAAAGTCATCTTGATAGATGCTCAGAACAGCGTTGTACCTATTGTCTTTGGCGACATCATTGCTGTTGTTGGAGAGTTCCTATTTTAAAGCTTTTTAACAAAGGTGAGAACAAGTATTGTCAAGAGCATGTCATGCACCTTGGATGCTCTGATCAGCCATGTCCTTACTTTGCCCTGTCTGAGCAATCGAGTGCCCCTCACTGATCTCTCCTGTGGTCAGACCAGTGCCTGTCAAAATGACAGGTATTTTCAGCTCGGAGCAAATCGCTGCAGATGCTGGAATCTGTACTGAAAACACCAAAGCTCCTGATGAAGAGTCATCTCGACTCGAAACGTTAGCTTGCTCTCTCTGCATGGACGCTGGCTGACACTGGTTTGAGCTGGAGTGCAGTCAGCCCCTTCCCGGGATGAGGTTGGCTTGGAGTTTGGGTCTGTGGAGCACCACATTCTGCTCTGTCCTTCCTCTCATGTTGTTTGTCCCTGTCCCCTGGAGAGCTGAACCGACTGGTTGTCCTGATCTGTTATCCTATCTGAGTAACCTTGGACAACCCCATCGTTAGGCCATCCCAGCAGTTTGTAAAAAGACATTTCCTACTACAGTCTCATACAGATTGCTTATTCTCCAGCAGTCTCTGTCTCTTATTCTTCTGTCTCCGCCACAAACTCCTGACCATTTTACATCACTGACTACTTCACATTCACCCCTCAAAATACAGCTTTGTGCTTGAATGGGCATGTTCCTGAGCTGTGCAACAGAAACCCATCCCTAATAGCCCCCCTGTGCTGACCTTCATGGAGCTGGCAGGGGCTGATGGAGTGCACGCTGCAGCCTGGTGCAGAAGTGAAGGAGCACTAGCTGGGCCAGGGAACTGGAAGCCTAGCACAACTTGCTCAGAGACACTGTTATATAACTTTGGAACAGTTTGGACCTGACTCCAGGCCTCCTGGCTCAGATGTAGGAATACTACCATTGTGTCACAAGAGCTCAAGGCATTCTCAGTGTAAACTAAGTAAAGAATTGATTCCTCAATCTCAAATCATTACCAAAGGGTTATTGTGTAAAAGAAAAATCAATGCACTTTTTCCTGGTAGATACTGTACCTGAACTCAGTGAAACAGCAAGGTCTGTGAAACCTAGGTCATGCTGCAATTTCCCTGTTTCCTGCCTTCTCACATGGAGTAATGACTCAAGGCACAAATAAAACAAACAACAGGGAATGAGTCACTGGACAATTGTCCCTCCTGTGCAAGGATGATCTCTCTGTGTGCAGACAGAAACAGATAATCTTTTCCCTTATATTTGTCAGGCATCTCAATTGGAGGAAATTATCCAGAGGTGATCACGCTTATTAATAAATATTCAGTCAGCAGATTGTGTAAACTTACACATGAGTCTTTAGATGGGTTTGTGTGATCAAAGTGGTAAACACACCTCTTTACTGTGGCCCCGCAATGCCTTGCTTTGAAGTCTCATCAGAGTTGGTGTCTCTGCCAGAGCAGTGCCCTTGTAGAGTGATCTGCAGGCAGCCTGTGTGAGGAGGGGCAGAGAGCTCCAGACAGCCTTCTCATTGGTTTCCTCCAGTGCCTGGCCCAAAGTGACCATGAACAGCTCAAGGCACTGGGCTGTAGAGGGTTGGTGCACCTGACTGTCTGCCTTTCTTTCATGGGTCACATACATCCATGTTTGCGTGTCCCTGGAGAGGGAGCACAGTGGCAGGATTGAGGCCTTTGGAGACCAATGGGGACCATGGGGGCTGGAGTGCATCATCACCTTGGATGATGCTATTTTAATTTAGCAAGTATCTGGCAGCCGATAATTTGTATTTTGCTACAGTGGTTGGTCAGTGCTGTTTAATCCCACTTTGTTACCTTTAGTTTAAAAGAGTAGAGGGAACTCTACTTTCAGTTTAAAAGAGTAAAGTGCCTTTCACATGGTGACACATCCCAAGGTGCTTTACAGGAGTATTATCAAGCATAATTTGACACCAAACCATTGAAGGAGATGCAAAGGATGGTGTCCAAAATCTACGGTCAAAGACGATGGGTTTTGAGCAGGAAGGACAAGAGGTACAGATGTGAAGTTGAGGAAAGTCAACATGTGGTACTGATAGACTGCTGCCAGTGGTGGAGCATGCCCTCATTCTGACTTGCCAACCTTGTTCGTGACCCTCTGTGGAAATGGTGGCGTCGATACTAATTTAATTTTCTTCTGCATGGACCTGCAAGCTCCATGTATGGCAATGACATCCGAAACCACAAGACAATGCTGCCAACAGTATCAGCATGCCAACTGCTGTGTACAGATCCTTGGAGCGACTGCACTGTGCCCAATTTGAAGGATGGGAGGGCTTTAGAGAGGGTGCATTGCTTCTAGGTTTGAAAGGTGGAAGTCATGTGGAGAGACTGCTGAGGCTGGTGTTCGTCTGCTTCCAGCAGAGAAGGTTCAGAGCCACTTCAGATGTAGGGTCTGAAATCATTAACAGTTTGGATCAAGATTAGAAGCCTGTTTCCAAAGTCTGATGCGTCAATAGGTGGAGGGTATGGATTTCAGGTGATTGAGAATGAGAAACACGTGTTCAGTCAATGAGTGGTTCATATTTGGAATGATCTGAATGGTAAGATGCTGGATACAGATTGAGTGGCAGTGGGAATTTGCTTTATCGGATGTGGCAACCCTTACGTTATCGCCCATAACATCAAAACATCTCATTATGGGTATTGTGGTATTGAAAAATGCAACAAATCATTATGGACCAAACTGAATCCCCTCAAAACAGATCAAGGAGATAGTCTCGACCCTAACTAGCACCTCAGTTAAAGATGAGCGTAAGGCACTGCATTACAGATGTGATTCGATTGGTCAAACTACGAATGCTTCCAGTAACACCCACTTTATTCTCACACCACGAATAAAATGCAAACAAAACTAAAAGAACTGGCATAACTTCAACTGTATTGAAATATTAAACAAAATAAAATATTATTTAACTAATAGCCGTTAATGGTTCCAATAGAGCAACATCCCCATCGAATAATATATTATTTGACTGCCACCCATCAACTGTTCCAAAAGAGCAACATCCCCTAAACACACCCTTGGCTGAGGCAAATTCAGCAAAGCAGATTTCCCTGACCTGTTATCTCCTCCACTCCAGGAGAAGGGAACTGACAGTATGAATCTTGCACCAAGGACAGAGCTAGAGCTGTTTACAGCAGCTATAGCAGCAGCAGAGAGAGAGTGGTATCTTGCTGCTTCAGTCCCAAATTCCCAACTTCAACAACTGGTAGCAGAACTAAAGCCTTGTGCCTGTGGGAGCGTGACTCCACCTACTCACCCTCCTTTTGTCTCATTGAAGAAAAAAAAATCCATTGCTATTTAGTCTGCTTTCCATGGAGTAGACACATCAGCACCAAGTTTACAACACTCTTCTTCAAGAGAGCCGGGACAGAACAAATTCCTCTTCTCGGCACATATCTTCAGAAGACAATTATCACAACTGATGATGATGCAGACATGACACTCCCCAGGCACATAAGTATTTGGGCAAACCTGACGCTATTGGTTTAAAACAGAAGCTGCAGGCTTCCAGTAGAGGGTCATGTTTCCAGTCTAACTCTTGGGGTAGGATGGGTTTGAAACCTTTATGATGCTATATATTGTGGTTTGCTTCAAAATGGAAGTTTCCTAGCATTTACTGTGTGGCCTGGGATTTCATTTAAAAGTTATTATAGCGGTAATTAACTTTCTAAATGTCTACCACATGAAAACAAAAGGAAAAACTACAAAATGTAAAGGTATAATGCCGAAGACCAGCAATTCATTTGGCACCAAACGCACCCTAATCCAGTGTGTTGCTTTTAATAGTAAGATTCAAAATAATGGTAAACTAATACTTAGACGAGGACAGGCAAAGGAACAATGATGCCCCGTTTCACATCATGAGTGGCAGTCCCATGGCCATTGGCTGAAAGGTTTCAGACAATTAACTGACGCAGTGAAAATAAGCTGCACCGAGGGATATCATAAACAATGAGTGTCAGGCTCAGAGAGAGGCCTTCGTGGGATAGGAGTTGCCAAGGGAAGCCTGCAGGAGCTCATCCAATTCAGCGCTGGGGCCAAGGAAATTCGAGAAGTCAAATCCGCACTGCAAAGCTGCAAAGAGGCCAAGAGATTTTAGGAGCCAGATTCTGCACTGGGGCTCAGTCAACTCCACACTGCAAGATTCACGCAGGGACCAAGAGTAGGCTTGACTCAGAACAGTGGGCCGTTTTCACAGACAGCAGTTCTCATCAAAAGGACCTTGACAAGAGCAGTTTTCATCATGCAGTCTTTAAGAGGCAAATAGAAGTCTGAGCAGATAAGGAGGAAGAGAAACAACATCAGTGTTTCCTGGCACATCAGCTGGAGAGTATGATTCTCCTTTCATAACTCTAACAAGTCTGAAGCACTCCACACCAACAGCATGATTGTTACCTGATATCAGTGAACCATCCTCAATTGTCACAGTTGTGTCATTTCATTACCTATACTCATAGAGTCATAGAATCATACAGTGTGGAAACAGATCCTTCAGTCCAAACAGTCCATGCTGACCATCATCCCAAATGGGCCTAGTCCCACCTGCCTGCTCCTGGCCTATATCTCTCCAATCCTTTCCTATCCATGTACTATCTGAATGTCTTTTAAATGTTGTAACCGTAGCCACATCCATCACTTCCTCTGGAAGATCATTCCACACTCGCTGTATGAAAGAAATTGCCTCTTACGGTCTTCCTTAAATCCTTCTCCTCTCACTTTAAAAATATGCCCCCCTCGTCTTGAAATCCCCACCCGTGGAAAAAGACACCCACCCCTCACCTTATCTATCCCCTTCATTATTTTACAAACCTCCATATGGTCATACCTCAACCTCCTCTGCTGGAGTGAAAAAAGTCCCAGCCTATCCAGCCTCTCCTTTTCACTCAAACACTTCATTCCCAGCAACATCCTGGGAAATCTCTTCTGAACCCACTCCAGCTTAGTTATATCCTTCCTATAACAGGGAGACCAGAACTGGTCACAGTACTCTCAAAGAGGCCTCACCAATGTCTTGTACGACCTCAACATGATGTCCCAACTCCTATACTCAAAGATCTGAGTGACAAAGGCAAGCATACTTTATCTATATGTGATGCAAACTTCAAAGGACTATGTACCTGAAACCGTAGGTCCCTTGTTCGACAACACTATCCAAGGCCCTACTTTTAATGTATAATTCCTATCTTTGTTTGCTTTATCAAAATGTAATACCTCACATTTATCCAAATTAAACTCCATTTGCCACCCTTCAGCCCAGTGACGCAATTGATCAAGATCTCTTTGTAAGCTTAGATAACCACTTTCACTGTTCACTATACCACCAATTTTGGTGTCATCCATAAACTTACTGATCATGCTCTCTGTATTCTCATCTACATCATTTCTTTCAAACAAAAGTGGATCCAGTACCGATTCTTGTGGAACACCACTGGTCACAGACTTCCAGTCCAAAAACCAACCTTCCATCCCCACCCTCTCGCTCCTGCCATTAAGCCAATTTTGTATGCAATTGGCAAGCTCACCCTGATTCCCATGTGGTCGAACTTTCCTCATTGGTCCACCATGTGGAAACTTGTCAAAGGCTTTACTAAAGTCTAAACAAACAATGTCAACCCCTCTGCTGTCATCAATCTTCTTGGTTACTTTCTCAAAACCTCAATCAAGTTTGTGACATTCCTTGCCTCTCCAAATGCACATAAATCCTTTCTTTCAGAGTCACTTCCAACAACTTTCCCACCACCAAAGTCAGACTCACAGGTCTACAGTTCTAATTAACTAATGCATCATATCTAACCTGCTCCTTCTTCACAAACTCAATATCAGTTCATTGACTGCCTAACGATGTTCACAGATTCCTGAAAAACAACAATACAATGATGATATCATGAGCATGGTAAAGACATACTGACGTTCTGACGATGAGACAGAGCACAACAAATAGTAACTTTAAAAAATCAGTTTTAATAAAATTGATGTGAGGAAAGAATGGTCAGGAAGACTAACTGGATCACTCTTCAAAGGAGTCACTGCAAAATTGATGAGATACATGGCATCATTTTCTGCTGGACTCTTCCCAGATTTTAAGTCTTAGGATGGAGCTTGCAAACTGGAAAAATTGTGTCTTATTAGACTGGCCAGAAACTCTCAACAGAAGTGCACACACAGAGCACTGCAGTAAAATCCACTTTAAGAGAGTATTTCCCTTGGTTGCGCAAACACATCACAAATGTATAATTCAGCTGCCACATACTTGTATGACTGAAGTGAAAATAAAATGCCTGTGCCATGTGTTTCTTTTTTAAGTTTGCTTTCCCTGCCCTGGGGTCAGCTCTCTCCGTCATGGTCTGTTACGGTCAGCTGCCAGGAATACAAACCGAGTCAAGGTGTTGCTCTGTTCAGATCCTCACACACCTGTCTTTGCATATTGTCTCACATGCCTGTCACAAACTAAAATAGCTCAGCCAATTCCCCACTAACCTTCCTCCTGCTTCATGACTTCCTCTTGCAGAAAGTTTTATTGTGTTGGATTACCTCCTCTGGATACTCTTTCTTGTTTTGCTTCTGTTATTTTCTGTATTGAGTTTGTTTCCTTCCCTGCAAGTGCAGGAAGGAAACCCTGGGTACGGATGCCTGGCCCAGTTTTGCCCCTGTGCTCCAGACAGTCGGTACTGTCCAGCTATTGGGCTGTACAAAGTGTTGTTGTCAAGCTCCATCCTGTCCTCACTCGTGTCCACACCTGATCAATTCCAGCAGGGATAACTGGATGGAATACTGATCAAAATTCGGGAACTCTGAGTCTACGTTCCCTCTCTTACATTTCCCTGAAAGTGCCAAAGGTGTATGTGGGTTCGATCCTATCCCTGAAAATGGGATCCCATCGCTCAGGTTGACATGCCGATGGCTATGTTGCAAGTGCTGTCTCTCAGATGAGATATTATTGTGTAAGATCATCTTTTGAAGAAGTGCAGTGCAATTATCCCTCATTGTCCCAATCAATATCTCACAAATATACTTCCATGAACACAAATTATCCAATCCTCACCAGACTGCAATTTGTTTGAGATTACTGAACACACATTGGCTGTCCCATTTCCCACAATTCAACAGTGACAAATTAGTACTGGAATAAATTGAACAACTACTTTGTTGGCTGTGAAACACTTTGGGATATCTTGAGGCAGTAAAATGTATTTGGTAAATGTAAGTCCTTCCTTTCAACAATGTAGCACGTGCAGGCCCCTCACATTCCTCCTCACACATCTGCTGTTTATGCTTTTCTTCCTGTTGCTGGAGTTCTGCGCTGCTCCAGGACCCTGCTGTCTTGTGTTATGACACGGTGTGACACTGAGTAATTGGATGTTGTGTCTGAGCCTGCAGTACGTTCCTCTCCCAGCCCTGGAGACTGGTGAGATGTGGAGCTGGAGCGAGGTGTAGACTGACTAGCTACAGCCAGTCAAAGCTGTCTGTTTTGATAAGGAGATGCACCAGGAGAGGTTCAGCATTCAAGTGGTCTAAGGGGAGTGAAGGATGACTGATACTATTTCTCTCATATTGATACTGAGCACAAGCAAAGGGAACTATTGCACAGTAACATCAGATCGCATGAAACTGGAACCTGAGTCTGGGGTATTCCACCAGGCTGCTGCTATCTCTAACCATCCCTTGTGTGGAACTGTGTTTCATAAAGTCTGTTCACATTCACTCATCTGCAGGCAGGCCACACCTGAATAGAGGAACCACCACTGTTAAGGGAAGGACAGATGAATGATATAAGTTAAACAGAGATCCTCTCATGAGTTTTCGTCAAATAACAGATCGTGCTGGAAACTGATCTTAGGTGCTCGGAGCAAGGCAATGAGTTGACTGGCTGTTGAATGCCCCAGGTTTGAGATTGAACGTCAGACTGACTGCCCATGTAATGCTTCATGAGATGAGCCTTGAGGCCAACGTCACACCCTGTGACAGAAATCGAAGGTAATAATTACACAGTGCAATCCATTTCCAGATGCCTCTCTGGATTTCATGGTGCAGGCTATTCACTGGGGGCTGGGAGAGATAGAGAGGAGCAGTTATGGATCAAACACACAAGTGCAGCGGGTTATTCCTGTCAGCCCCTGAATCAGAAGGGTTTCTTGATGATATTCCTCGGTCTCCCTGCACTCTGCAACATATTGTACTCAAACGGAAACTTGGACAATATCATGAGCTTGCACATGGAAGTCTGTCAGGATAATGATCAAAGGTACCAAGGTTCTCAACATGATATACTGTCAGGGAAATGAGCTGCCTTTATGAACCCCCAAGCGAGTACAAACATCTTGAAGAGATGATGCTTTTCTTGGTTGACTGGCCTTGAAGGCCATGTGAAGTGGACTGATAGAGTAACTAGAAAGCTGAACAGAAAGGGATTCCCCAGTTAACCCTTTTGGTTACAGTATGTTGGGGCAAGGATTCCGCTTTGTAGCAAGTGGTCGAATCTCCTCCTTGTTACTGGGACAGAGTCCGTTTCACTAGGCAGCGCAGGAAGAGGCCATTCAGCCCATCATGCCTTTACTAGCTCTCCTTCCCTGTTCTTTCCCTATAGCCCTGTGAATGTTTGTCCTTTAAATCTTATCCAATTCTAACATGGAAGCCTCTCAGGCTTTACGTTCCAGATCATCCCAACTCACTGCGTGAAAAACAACTTTCCAAATTTCACTTCTGCCAAATTTGCCAGTCACTTGAATGTGTGTCCTGCTAGTTTTCAATCATCATGTCCTTTCTTACTTCATCAAAACCACCCATGATTTATGAATGCTCCCTAGCACTGGTGACTGGAACCAGGTGGATCTCGCTGACTTTGAGATCCTTCCCTGGGGGGTGGGTTAACTTAGGGCAACTGGGCGATAGACATAAACTGGAGATTCAGAAGCTCTTCACTTCAGGGACTGACTCTGTGCTGGCTGGGCCACAGCCGGTAGAACGTGCACATGGAAATAAAGGGTAACTTGGTGACCGGATACTGGCCCCTGGGATGTTATTTCAGACTCTAAAGCACAATGGAATATCCTGAGAACGAGAAAGTTGCAACAGAAATGCAAGTCTCGCCTCCTGTTGTTTTCACCCCTGGATCCAATTGTGTCCTCTCCCTCAAGTCCACACACTTGCACGGCAGCGTGACTGAGTCATGTTGGCCTTCCCACTTCCTAACCTGTCCCCATAACTCGTGTTCCGTGATTTTTTTTCAATGGTGCTGATAGAAAAGGGCAAGCAAGATAAGTGGAGCCACCTGATGGATGCGTGGTCCATCAGAGCGGACTGCCTGCTTATTTCAAACAAGGACACTCACAAAGAACTGAACTCACAAACTTTGATGAGCTAACGTTAACAGCGCCTCATAAATATCACCCGATGTGCCAAACGAGGAGAAATCACTGGAAATGCTCAGGAAGTCTGGGAGCAGCTGGAGAGAGAGAAACAGATTGAATAGCTCGGCTTCATCATTTTGTGTCATAACCAAAAGAACTGAGAGCTGTAACAGGTTTTAGGGAATCATGGAGGTAAGGGAATGGGAAGGGCAGAAAGAGAACTAAAGGAATTTTCAGGACAGAGGAGAAATGATGGGAAAAGACAGCATGTAAGTGGTAATGGACAAGGAAAGAAATAAAAGGTAGGTCCAGAGGCGATATTCATGGTACACTCAGGTTAATTTCCGATTAATCAATGGTTAATCACTAATCTTGTAGCACGGTGGTAGTTTGAGCCAGGAAGCCAGGCTTCAACTCCCTCCTGCTCCAGAGGTCATAGAGTCATAGAGGTGTACAGCATGGAAACAGACCCTTCAGTCCAACCCGTCCATGTCGACCAGATATCCCAACCCAATCTAATCCGTGTAATAATATCTTTGAACAGGTTGATTGGAAACCATCCACAGCAGCATTTAAAAGGCATCTGGATTGAGATATGAGTAGGAAGGGTTTGGAGGGATATGGGCCGGGTGCTGGCAAGTGGGACTTAGATTAGGTTAGGATATTTGGTCGGCATGGACGAGTTGGACTGTTTCCCTGCTGTATTTCTCTTTGACTCCATGTCTCCATAAACAGGGATCGGTTGACACCGGGTGGTAGGATAAGATGGGATAGAGTGAGCAAATCGATAAACTCTCCATAAAGTAAAAGATTTTCGTTTCAGTCTCACCAGTTATGGTGAAACATGATCAACATCCTGTGTCCAAAGCAAGTGGAGCATTGGTTCTGTTCAGAAGTTGTTGACGCGGTAAAAAAGACTTGCATTTATCTCATGATTTTCATGACTGCTAGTTGACTCTGAACTGCCCTCTGGGATAGGAACTAAATGCTGGCCTAGCCAGTGACGCCCTCATCCTGTGAATGAATCAAAAAAATTCCAAAATTCTTCTTTTGGAGCATTGCATTCAGCAAGTGTCATCCAAACTCACTTCTATAAAGTGAGGAAGAAGTATTATTTTTCTCATTAACAAATCCTGGCAAGACTGAATGCTGCTGTGTGGGGTGTAAGCATCAACTTTAAATCAGTAAATTAATTTTAGCCCATTCTCCAATGCTGTCAGAACTCAATGGAAAATCAGTGTAAGGGAATCTGAGGCAGCACTGAACTAGGAAAATGGTTCTGCACTTCCAGCAATGATAGCATCCATATACCTCAGGAACATTTTAAAATCCTTCCACGTGATGTGGACATAGCTGGGAATGAAAACATTTGATATCATTCCATTATTGACCTTGAACCAAGTGGCTTGTTCGCCATTTTTTTAATATAGATGTTTTTACAAGTTTACAAATAAAAAAAAACACAAGTACAAACACTAATATACAATTAAATCTTAAATCTTAAATAAATAATAGCCAAAACCTGTCAAACAAAAAAGAAGAGAGTTTGGCCATTTTTAAAAACAAAATAATTCACATGATGAGGATATCACTGGCTGGGCCAGCATTTATTGCCAATCCTAGAGAGCAGTTAAGAGTCAGCCACATCACTATGGGTCTGGAGTCACAGGGCGTTCAGACCAGGTAAAAATGGCAGTGTCTTTCCCTGAACACAATGCAGTCGGATGGAGGCCAGACTGGCTAAGGACAGCAGATTCCCTCCCCAAAAGGACTTGAATGAACCAGGTGGGGTTTTTACAAGAATTGATGACAGTCACTGTCATGGTCACCATTACAGAGAATTCTTTTTAAAATAGCAGGTTAATTAATTGACTTTAGATTTCAGCAGCAGTTGGAGTCAAATTTGAACCTGTCTCCCCACAACATTAGGGTCTGAGAGTTACTAACGCAGTGACTACGAGAATAGGAAAATAACATTACTCCTGCTGCCCTTGGTAAATTGTACCCTCAAGCTGGTCCTTTTCAATAAACCATCTCCACCTGGGCAGCTCCAGAACATTACTTCTGAGGACCTTTTCTCTACAAATGAGCAGGATGAGAGGTGACTGAATAGAGGACTTTCAAATGATGAAGGGCTTTGACAAAGGGAAACGTACTTCCACCTGCAGAAAGAGCCTGGACTTTAGGCCAATGGCTATCAGAGAGTTGCAAATAGACCTGCGGTGATTGGAACCAGGTTGACCTCATTGACTACATGGTTGGTGATTGGGGTTGTTAACCCGGGCCAATCAGGAAAGGCTGACCAATAGAACCAGGAGATTAGAAGCTCCTCAGTTCAGGGACTGACTCTGAGCTGGCTGGGCCACAGCCAGTGTATTGTGCACATGTAAATAAAGGGTGACTTGGAGACGGGATACTGGCCTCTGGACAGTTATTTCAAAATCCAACAGGAAATCCAAGACTTATGCCAGAGAATGGTGAGAATGAGGAACTTGCTACCATGGAGACAGGAGAGAAAACATATCGGAGTGTTCAAAGGAAGGCCGGACGAGCAGCTGGAGGAGAAGGAACAGAAAGTTATGTGGATAGGGTGAGATGAAGAATGGTTGAGGAAGGTTCATATGCAGCAGAAATGCTGGCACTAAACAGTTGGCCAGTTTCTGCTCTGTAGCTTCGATCCGATGATATGCGAAGCCAGATAGCTGTTACCATGGTGTTTGGCAGTAGCTCTCAGTGTTTAAGCTTTCAACAAGATCAAGCACAACTCTTGCTGGATGTTAATATTTTGAACAAGTGGAAAATAAGGCAAACTCTTGTCATACTTGGCACAAACGTGCGGCTACAAAGTAAACTTCTTTGACTGGTGTCTCTGGGAAGCTGCACTGAACAAATGGACGGCTGGAGAAATGAACGGTTTCCAGATTGTATTCAAACACCCGGGGGATCTCAGCAAACAGACTGCGATTTCAGATTTCACCGCATCCCCAGTTCAACAGAACTCCAGGACAACCTGAATCTACTATGACCCTCCAAATAAACCCGTGCCAGAAGAGAGCATGTGCTATCCTGCAGTTGCCTGACACCTTGGTGGCTGTCTATTGTGGATAACTCACAGCTAATGAACCCCTTCACTGTCATTCTGTGAGTTTACTGCTGATACGGGAGACCTGTGTGTTCAGAACTTTCATCTCGATCAGCTCATTCTGTGTTAACTTGACCCAGGATTGCATTCACAACATCATCTCCCCAGTTGCTGCACATTCCCCACCACAATCTGCCCTTATGGTTTTTTGCTCTGGTCCCGGGGTAAGGGGTGGCACAATCTTTGCTCGATTAAGGGGGTCAAAGTGTTTGAGAATGCACGTCTCAAAGACTAGCCAAGGATGTCTTTGGCACAAGGGCCAATATGTTGTTCCTCTCAGGACACTGCACTAATCCAAGTGATACAACAATTGCAGATTGTATTGATAGTGTCCTGTATATAGAAAAACATCCTGATGAAAATTTGCCACTCTCCAGCAGAAGGTAACATCAGGGCAGAGAACCATCAGCTTGGTCAAACACGTCTTGAGTCATAGAGCCGTAGCGATGTACAGCACAGAAACACACCCTTTGGTCCGACTCTCCATGCCAACCAGTTATCCTAAATTAATCTAGTCCCATTTTCCAGCACTTGGCCCATATCCCGCTAAAGCCTTCCTATTCATATACCCATCCAGATGCCTTTCAATGCTGTAATTGTACCAGCCTCTAACGCTTCCTCTGGCAGCTCATTCCATACACGCATCATCCTCTGTGTGAAAAAGTTGCCCCTTAGGTCCCTTTTAAATTTTTGAGGTATTGAGTCATGTCTCCAACGACAAGTCCAGACCATGAGGCAGAGAGTTTTTGAGAGGTTACTGCGGAGGGACTTGCCAAGATGAAGGTGGAAATCAAGGTAAGCTGGTTGACAGGGAGAACTGAAGCAAACTGACGCTCAAAGAATTTACGTTGTCTCCATGTAAACAAATTCAGAAGTAAGAAGGTCAGCAGGTAATGTGGAACTGTGGATGCTTTGTTTGACATCAATTAGGCTCCACCCAGCTGATGTAACAAGGACCTGTGCGGCTGTGAGCGAGCTGCTTGGCTGGAAAATCTGTGGACGTTCCTGGAGAAATATAAGAGAGGCATTGGTCTGAATTTATGAAAGGTCAGACTTTCAGAGCAGTCGAAAACTAATTGTGTGCACAGGCACCTCACAGCAGCCTTACTGTCACTCACCGATTGAGAGGTTTTCCCATTGCTGAGTGTCACATGAAACAGGCAACGCACATCCTTGAGGAGAACCATTCTGGGTTACAAAAGGCTGACCAGGAAACTCACCCACTCTCACTGCTTGCTGTTGGTGCCCCGGCAGCATATTCAGGTTGATACTCACCTTTCTGAAACAAAATACTCTTCACTGCTTTTTGTTTGCCTTAGTTTTATTGGCCATGATCAATTCAAACACAAGCAGATGGAACAGAATGTGGAACATGCGACGTTGTTTACTTTGGCCTGAAGAACAGAATAGCAAAATCTCATTCAAGAGGCGAGAGACTGCAGACAGAGCAGCACTGAGAGATCTGGGTGTCCTTGGAGAATAGGGTTTGTGAGGACAGCAAAGAGGAGTGAGGAAGGCAAATGGATTGTTGGTCTTCAGTACAAGGGAGATGGATAAAAATGTCAGGGATTCATGCTTGCAACTATGTGGTGTGTTGGTGCGATCGTGCATTGAACACAGTTTGGTCACCTCAAATGAGAAAAACCATACTGACACTGGAGGCAGTTCAGTGAATGTTTACAAGGCTGATTGCTGGGATGAAGGAGTTGTCTTTGTGAGGAACCATTCCACAGCATGAGCCCAACAGGTCATGGAGTTTTGAACAGTGAGAGGTGTCCTGAGTGAAGCGTGCTAGATTCCGAGGTGGGGTGGACAGAGCAAATGCAGAGAAGATGATTCCTCTTGTGGGGAGAATCTAGAACAGTTTCAAAACAAGCGGTGACCGATTTAAGATGGGTCTTAACAGGATAAAGAATTTCTTCTCTCGGACGGTAGTCAGTCTTTGGAATTCTCTCCCACACAGAGCACTAGAGCCTGGAACATTGGATATGTCCAAAGCTGAAGTGGACAGATTGGCAAGGGAGTCCAGGTTTATCCAGAAACCACCAGGAAAATGGAGCTCACATCAATTAGCCATGGTGTGTGGTGGAACAGGCTCAAGGTGTGGAGTGAGTCACTCCTGCTCCGATGTTGTGCCCACAGTTAGTTTCAGAGCTGCTTCAGTGCTGGGATTGTGTGTCTCATTCATTGCATTACAATGACTGGATTTCAGCGTACACCAGACCGTGAGTGAGCAGCAGAGGCAAAAGAACTACAACAAATTGCTTCAAAGTAACCCTTTAGGGGAGACAAGGCCTGGGAGTTCAACTATCAACAGGCTGAAATGAGGACTGACAGCAGGAGGGCCCTTCAGTGGGCAACTAACTTTGCTTCTCAGTCTTCAGCTGGGATTTCAGGTTTGCTGTTGGTGGAAGAAATGTGAGCCAGACATTGCTTCTGAAGGAGAGTATCCCGGCATTCACCAATGCTCCCTCTTCAGGACACTCCCCCCATAGCAGCTGCACCTCCAAATACCACCAAACCAGGGGTGGGGTGGGGGAGGTGGGGGGGCCCTCAGGGTAAATTCCCAACATGGGAAGAGGCGGAACTGATTTTCTGGGAATGTCAGGGGAGGGAAGACTCACCCAGCGAGACATCAGGGAGAGCCTGTGTGTGTGCACAGGACCAACCTGCTCCAATGTCAGCCATACCTGCTCAGCCAACGTGCAGGACAACCCTGAGGAAAGCCTGGCTGGGAAACCAACTCCCAAACCCACACAGTCATCATGTCGTCAGAGAGTCATACAGATGTACAGCAGGGAAACAGACCCTTCAGTCCAACTTGTCCAAGCTGATGAAATATCCTAACCTAATCTAGTCCCATTTGCCAGCGTGTGGCCCATATCTGTCCAAACCCTTCCTCTCAAGCCCAGCCCACGATGAGCTGTATTTTAAATGGACTCCCCTGAACAGATGTCCGTGGTGGAGGGGGATGGTTCACGGTGGTCCTGCCTGGATGGGCCTGATACACGATGCCGTGCAGGCATGAGAAGATGCTTTCAGCCCCCTGCAGTAAGCTGTGTTGCATTTCCAGGTGAGATGGCAGCACGATAAATGCCTATGAATTGTTCTTGTTACTGGCTCCTTGAAGGAGATACCTGTTTGTAGCCACCGGATTGATTCAAGTGTTTGGTCCGGCTCTGCAGAAATCCACAGAATGCCTCAGTGCCTTGCTGAGCAGGTGTCCGTGGTGGGGGGGGGATGGTTCACGGTGGTCCTGTCTGGACGGGCCTCAGTGCCTTGCTGAGCAGGTGTCCTCTTTCAGACCACTTCATTCATGCTCCCCATTCAGCCCTGGCAGCTGACTCACTCACAGAAAACACAATTCTTTATTCCAGATCAAGTCCAGATGCTTTTTCTCAGCAGTTGATCTTTTCTCCTCCTCCCCCCTCCCCCCACCCCCCCCGACTCACCTTCCATAACTTCCCCCGAACACCCCATCCCAAACCCCAACTTCTGTGGCTGAACTTCATCAGTCCTTCTCTGAGCAGCACCACCACCCTGTCCACCAGACGCAATGTGATTGAATGTGAAACAGAGGCCACCTTGCCCTTAGGCATAGCTTCAAGTCAGCCCCAATATAGTCAGGACAACATGGGACTTGATAGGGGCAGCACGGTGGCTCAGTGATTAACACTGCTATCTCCCAGCACCAGGGACCTGGGTTTGATTCCACCCTTGGGCAAATGTCTGTGTGGGGTTTACACATTCTCTCCATGTCTGTGTGGGTCTGATTTCCTCTGGGTGCTCTGATTTCCTCCCACAGTCCAAACATGTGCAGGCTAGGTGGATTGGCCATTGGAAATTGCCCAGAGTGTGCAGGGATTAGCCACGGGAAATACAGGGTGATGGGTCCAGAGTCAGGGGCTGGGTCTGGGTGGGATGCTCTTCAGAGGATTGGTGCAGATTTGATGGGCTGAATGGACTCTTTGCACACTATAGGGATTCTATTTTCAAAGGTACTGGGAAATATTGGGTGACAGGGATTGGGTCTGGGTGGGATACTCCGTGGAGGGTTGGTGTGGACTTGATGGGCTGAATGGCCTTTTTGCACACTGTAGGGATTCTATTTTTAAAGGTGCTGGGAAATGCAGGGTGACAGGGATTGCAGAGGGCTGGTGTGGACTCAATGGGCCGAACGGCCTGCTTTCACACATGGGGATTCTGTCGAAGGCAGAGCTGTTCATGTCTCATTGAGATGAATGAGCTGCAATTCTGGATTGGGACTGAACCTGGCCACTGGCTGCAGGTTCAGTTCATCAGCACAGCTTGCTTTCCAGCTTCACCGCTGACACCACTGACAGATGCTTTTACCCATCCACGTCCTGGCCTTGCCTGCACTTCCTGAATCCTTCCAAACACCAACAGCGAGTAACATTCCTCTCTCCGCTCAAAAACAGAACCTCATTCATAAAGTTTGTACATGCCCGAACGCAGATTCTGACATGAAAATTGCAGGATCAGCTACATAGCTCACTGTATCTCCCCCTTCCCCCCCCACCCCCACCCCACCCCAGGAGGTGTGGCCATTCAGTAACTGATGTCTTCTGGGAGTACCCACATTGAGCCAAAGGACAGAAGGGCCTCTCAAGCTCTGACATCTGTCAAAGTCAGGCTGAGAGCTGTGACCAGTGGGCTTCATTGTGCAGTGGGAAAACAGAGTGAACTCTCTCCAGCCAATGTGAAAACTTAGACGGGACATCTCAATAGGCACTTGGAATGGGAGCAAGGGTAAGCTACCTACACTTGGAGTCCGCTTCCCTATTTCACAAGATCAGGGCTGATTTCCCATCTCCAATCTGCCCTGCACACAAGCCCCTTTATTCCCTCAGATCTGGAAATTAGGGAAATGGACAGGCTCTACCTGTGCCAGCGAGGGGTTTGGGAAGGAAGGGGGGATGGTGGGGGGGGAGGTGAGGGCAATAGCCCATGATTAGATTGCAAAATAAAAATGCATCAATTCTCAGCAACTGGACATCTGCAGCTGATTGGGGCTTGGACTTCCAGTGATCCTTCGCCTTCCGTATGAAGACATTTCTCCTTGTCTCAGTCTAAAATTGGCCAAACTCCCCACAATAAAAGGAAAGGACAGCAGACTCTGGGAAATTTGAAATGAAGATGAAAGGAACAGGGTTTAACTTTCTGAGTTCAATCTGACTCTCCACCACTGAAGATTCGAAACATCAGCTGGGTTTCTCTCTGCTCTCACACATGCTGAGTTTCTCCAGCACTTTCTGTTTTGATGGCAGACCCTGACTGTAATTTTCAGGCTGGAATGTTTTGGATTGTATCTGAACAAACAGTAGCCTTGTTGAAGAGTCAGTCTGTCTGCATCCGACACCAAGATCATGGTTTGTCGAGCTGTGGTATTTCTTACCCTCCTGTCTGGCCCTGAGATGTGCACTGTCTGCAGCAGATACCCCAAGGTGCTGAGCAGTCCCACCAACACTGCCTGTGCGAATCTGCTGGGAAGAGAGATGCACCAACACCAGCAACCTTGACCAGGCCAATATTACCAGCATCAAGGCTACAATGGGCTGGGCCCATCGTCCCCATGGCTGACAGGGGACTCCCCAAGCAGATGCTCTACTCCCAGCCCCAGGTGGAGAGAGGAAGTGCTTCACTGATACCCTCAAGGCCTCACTCGGTAGGTACGGCATTCCCACAGACAACGGGAAATCACAGGCCCAAGACTGTCCAAAGTGGAGGAAGAGCATCTGGAAAGGCATCCAGTACTTTGAGACTTTGCCGCTGGGGACAAATAGAAGCCAGGTGAAAACAGTGTAAGAAGCGCCCTACCTCCTGCCCCAAGTGTAACATCGTCCACAGATGCCACCTCTGTACTCATCCTGAAAGTGGAAGAGAATCATGCTCAACGGTCAAGGCATTGCTGATGGTGATGACCTTATCAGTTTCTCAAAGACCTCAGTCACCCTCATCTCTGTTTTTGTCTGATGCACTAAAGAGTATTTATGCTCCTTTGAAAACACATGCCCACGAGTCTTTGCCTTCTCCCGTGTGGTGACTGTGCTGTGGGCATACATGAGCAACAAATCAATGTTTCCTTTAGCACCAGCTGGATTTTTGAGTCAGACCAGAGGAAGCTGCTGGAGGATAATGTAGACTGGTACCTGAAGTGATATCCTCTGTCAGCACAGAGCTGCACTGATGAGCCACAACGTTGGGGGGACTGAATCTGGCTTAACTCTCAGCTGTCGCTTGTTAGCACTGATGTCACTAATGATCAGATACCCCCTACCTTCCTGCTGTGTGGCTGCAATGGCTAACACTCTCTGTGGATCCATTGTTCTTCTCGAAAAACACCAAATGCTGGAGATTGCAACAGGGCATGGAGAGACAGCAAGTGAATGTTTTGAGTCCAGATGACTCTTCATCTGAGCTGTAGACTTGCTGCATTGTCATTCCAGTTTTCTCCCTCCATCATGCCTTCCTTTCTCTTATCCCTGCTGCTCTCCAACTCGTTCACAGACTATCCCTGTCATTCTAAAGCTGACACACATACCAGCCTTGCCAACTTTCCCTGGCGTTGCACTTGCTTACAGTCCATTTCTCATGTAGAATCTCCCAGTTTCATTGACTGCTCATTGACCTTGAACATTAAGTCTGTATCGAGTTGCTGAACGTTGCCTGTTTTCTGTTTCAGCTCCAGATTTGCAGCAAACACGTTTTCTGTTTCTTTCTAACTGGCATAATCTTCAATCGGTTAATCTCATCATATCCCCTTCACCTCCTCCATTGCCAGTAAATAAATCACTTGGTGGCATTCTAAGCATTGAAGAAATATTTCGAAGCCAGAATGTTAATTTAGCATGCACAACAGGGGTTAGGAGAATATTTGAGGACTATTATGTTCCTAATTACCGTGAAGATGATTTGGAAAGTGAAATGCTTCAGAGGTTGTTTGGAATGATGTCCGGAGTTTCTGGCACTTTTCAAGCTTATCCTTGAAGACCATGTGAAATCAAGTTTGTGATGAGGCATAGGAATTTGAACATCTGTCTGATTCTGTGCCATGACACATAATTGCTGGTCCCTGTGGGAATAACGTTATCTCCTACTGTACTGTTATGCCTGACAATCAGCATGCAGGTCTACCTCGAAGATACATGCTCATGATATCATCCCCACAGCAAAGCACGTTGCCTGAGGATATAAAGATCTCAGACTCCATCTTAACTGGGATCAGCTGAAGCATGGCACACTGATAGATGTAAACTGCTCTTTGTCACCTCACAGCTTCATGTGTGGCCAGACATTGATGTGCCTGTGCGTGTAATATTTGGATACATTTTTATGTATGAGGACACAATTAAAACATTGAAAAGACATTTGGATAGTACATGAATAGGAAAGGTCTTGGAGGGATATGGGCCAGGATGAGGCAGGTGGGACTAGGTGAGTTTGGGATTATGTTCAGCATGGGCTGGTTGGACCAAAGGGTCTGTGTCTGTGCTTTTTGACTCTATGACTATTTATGTGCTATAATCAACATCTGTTGGATTCTTTAAGACCATGCTATCCATGACCTGTTTCTCTCTCATGTTATGAGGGATAATGTAAGCATTGCCTAATCAGATAAAACATTCAGCTGGTGGTAAAGTCAATACCATTGATCCAGCTCAGCCAGAAGAGCTCTTAGCTTGTTATTGGAAAATTATAAGAACATTAGAGCCAGGAACAGGGGAAGGCCACCTGGCCCCATCGAGCCTGCTCCACAATTCAGTAAGGTCATGGCTGACCCTTCCATGGCCTCAGCTCCACTTACCTGTCCTCTCACCGTAACCCTTCATTCTTTGACTGTTCAAAACTCGGTCTGTCTTTGCCTGACAAACAGTTAAGGACATAGTCTGAACTACCTCACTGGCCAGGGAACTCCACAGATTCCCAATCCTCTGGGTGAAGAGCTTCCTCCTCAGCTCAGTCCAAAATCTGCTCCCCCTCATTTTGAGGCTGTACCCCCTTCTAGAATTTGAATCTCACTTGGGAGTTTTGAGCACTGAATCAAGGTCCGCCCTCCTGTGGAGCGCTGTTTGTATTCTGGGGTATACAGGAAAGCAAGGCCTGGCCTCCCCATTCAGATAGGTGGGATCAATTCTCTGCACGTGACTTTGAAAGAGACAGGGCCAGTTCTCCCCGAGTGTGCTCGCCAATATCCATCCTGCGGCCATGGTCATTGCAATCGTTTATTGGACTGTGGTTGCACCATTGCTGACTCAGGGATTGGTGTACGGGGAGTGGTTGCTGCATGACAAAATACAGGCTCGCTGATCCAAACACAAAGATGCCCATCAGGGTGGCCACGCACCCATGTGCAAATATGTCTTCCCTAACATACTGCAGACATCCCAAAGCTGGAATGTGTAGGTGGTGTCACAATATTCCATGCAGACTAGGTTCACTGCGCAAATGGAGGAGAAAGTGAGGACTGCAGATGCTGGAGATCAGAGCTGAAAATGTGTTGCTGGAAAAGCGCAGCAGCTCATGCCCGAAACGTCGATTCTCCTGATTCCTGAAGAAGGGCTCATGCCCGAAACGTTGATTCTCTTGCTCCTTGATCACTGTGTAAATGGACAATGTTCAGGGGACCCAGGGCCTGAGAATCCGGAAGCAGGCGTGGGGTGGAAGACCAGGAGTAGGGCAGTGCACTGCATTGGTGGCAAAGGCCATTAAATAGTCCCTGCCCATGGGCAATGCAGTTAGGGTGGCCCCTCATAGAGGGCAAGAGAGAGAGCATGACAGTTCTGGGCTGAATTGAAACTTACAGGGAGAGCTGAATTAACTCAGTTGGCTGGTTTACAATATAAAACTGGGGAGCATGAGCATGGGTTGAATTCCCGCACTGGCTGGAAATTCCAACAAACTTGCTCCGTCTCACATCGTACCCGAGATGGCGTGAACATCAGGTTAAACTCTCCACACCAGTGAGAGAGTGGGGCGACACTGACTTCACCGTGGGGAGCACCATAGGTACCAGGCTCCTTTTTGTATCCACTTGGCACAAGGCAGCTGCTCTTCCATTGAAGCCCAAGTGCTGGCTCTTTAGCCTGCCCTTGCTCACCCAGGAAGCCATGCGGCATGAACATGAGGAAGTTCTGAGTCTTGCAGACTCCTTGCTCCCTCTGGAGGTGATGATTACAATGACAATACCACCACCAAGATCCCTCAGACTGTGGAGCCCTGTGGGATTTCTGAAGTTACGAGAGGTGCTATATAAATTCAAGTTGTCTCTTTTCTTGCACCGTGACTCCAGAAAGCCATGTTATCCTGCAACATGCAATATACGGACAGGGAGGTCAGAAAGTGTGCAAACACCAATGTGCTTTACACAGACAGTGAGTTCAGGAAGTGTGCAAACACCAACATGCTATACAAAGAGAGTCTGTTCAGGAAGTGTGCAAACATCAATGTGCTATACACAGACAGTGTGTTCAGAAAGTGTGCAAATATCGATGTACTATACACAGTGTGTTCAGGAAGTGTGCAAACACCGAT
The DNA here is from genome assembly GCF_004010195.1 of Chiloscyllium plagiosum. Lineage (NCBI taxonomy): Eukaryota > Metazoa > Chordata > Chondrichthyes > Orectolobiformes > Hemiscylliidae > Chiloscyllium > Chiloscyllium plagiosum. Next base: position 11,387,582 of record NC_057751.1, read on the forward strand.
ATGCAAACATCAACATAATATACACAGTGTGTTCAGGAAGTGTGCAAACATCAATGCGCTATACACAGACAGTGTGTTCAGGAAGTATGCAAGCACCGATATGCAAGCATCAACATACTATACACAGACAATGTGTTCAGGAAGTGTGCAAACATCAACATGCTATACAAAGAGAGTCTGTTCAGGAAGTGTGCAAACATCAATGTGCTACACACAGATGGTGTGTTCAAGAATTGTGCAAACACTGATGTGCTGTACACAGCATGTTCAGGAAGTGTGCAAACACCAATGTGCTGTATACAACAGCGAGTTCAGGAAGTGTGCAAACACCGATGTGCTGTACACAGACAGTGTGTTCAGGAAGTGTGCAAACACCAATATGCAAACATCAACATACTATACACAGAGAGTCTGTTCAGAAAGTGTGCAAACATCAATGTGCTACACACAGATGATGTGTTCAAGAAGTGTGCAAACACCGATGTGCTGTACACATCGGCGTGTTCAGGAAGTGTGCAAACACTGATGTGCTATACACAGACGGCATGTTCAGGAAGTGTGCTATCCAGAAAGTGTGTTCAGGAAGTGTGCAAACACTGACGTGCTACACATGGGCAGCGTACAGTCTGATTCCCCCTGTAATTGGGAACAGAAGTGGTGAAAGTGTTTCTGGCATCAGGATCAGGGGTCAGGGAGGGGGTGTGGGGGTTTCCTGCAGATTTACCCCTAAAAAAGGAACATTTTCTTTGACCATTTCATGCAGTGTTCGAAGAATGGGATGACTGAGCCCGGCTGGTCTGGAGGAACAAGGCTGTTTTCTGAAGGAAACCTGTTTGGAGGGTTATGCTGCCACCATCAGGTCAAAACCTGCCAAGAATGTGGCACAAGCAAGGGACTTCCGTTCAACAACTGCGTGTGTTCAGATAACGAGTTGTAGAGTCATAGAGATGTACAGCACGGAAACAGACCCTTTGGTCCAACCCATCCATGCCGACCAGATATCCCAACCCAATCTAGTCCCACTTGCCAGTGCCCGGCCCATATCCCTCCAAACCCTTCCTATTCATATACCCATCCAAATGCCTCTTAAATGTTGCAATTGTACCAGCCTCCACCACATCCTCTGGCAGCTCATTCCATACACGTACCACCCTCTGTGTGAAAACATTGTCCCTTAGGTCCCTTTTAAATCGTTCCCTACTCACCCAAAACCTGTGCCCTCTAGTTCTGGACTCTCCGACCCCAGGGAAAAGACTTCGCCTATTTCCCCTATCCATGCCCCTCATAATTTTGTAAACCTCTATAAGGTCACCCCTCAGCCTCCGACGCTCCAGGGAAAACAGCCCCAGCCTGTTCAGCATCTCCCGGTCGCTCAAATTCTCTTACCCTGGCAAGATGCTTTTCTGAATCCTTTCAAGTTTCACAACATATTTCCGATAGGAAGGAGACCAGAATTGCACGCAATATTCCAACAGTGGCCTCACCAATGTCCTGTACAGCTGCAACATGACCTCCCAACTCCTGTACTCAATACTCTGACCAATAAAGGAAAGCATACCAAACGCTTTCTTCACTATGCTATCTACCTACGACTCCACTTTCAAGGAGCTATGAACCTGCACTCCAAGGTCTCTTTGTTCAGCAACATTCCCGAGGACCTTACCATTAAGTGTATAAATCCTACCAAGATTTGTTTTCCCAAAATGCAGCACCTCGCATTTATCTGAATTAAACTCCATCTCCACATCTCAGCCCATTGGCCCATCTGGTCCATATCCTGTTGTAATCTGAGGTAACCCTCTTCGTTGTCCCCTACACCTCCAATTTTGGGGTCATCTGCAAACTTACAACCGTACCATCAAAATCATTTATGTGAATCACAAAAAGTAGAGGACCCAGCACCGATCCTTGTGGCACTCCATTGGTCACAGGCCTCCAGTCTGAAAAGTAACCCTCCACCACCACTCTCTGTCTTCTACCTTTGAGCCAGTTCTGTATCCAAATGGCTAGTTCTCCTTGTATTCCATGAGATCTAACCTTGCTAATCAGTCTCCCATGGGGAACCTTGTCGAACACCTTACTGAAGTCCATATTGATCACATCAACTGCTCTGCCCTCATCAATCGTCTTTGTTACTTCTTCAAAAAACTCAATCAAGTTTGTGAGACATGATTTCCCACGCACAAAGCCATGTTGACTATCCCTAATCAGTCCTTGCCTTTCCAAATACAT
>NC_057751.1:11390045-11395912 GCF_004010195.1 Chiloscyllium plagiosum
TTTCAAGATGTCACCATCTATTTCCCCACAGTCTATATCTTCCATATCCTTTTCCACAGTAAATACTGATGCAAAATATTCATTTAGTATCTCCTCCATCTCCTGCAGCTCCACACAAAGGCCGCCTTGCTGATCTTTGAGGGGCCCTATTTTCTCCCTAGTTACCCTTTTGTCCTAAATATATTTGTAAAAACTCTCTGGATTCTCCTTAATTCTTTTTGCCAACGCTATCTCATGTCCCCTTTTTACCCTCCTGATTTCCCTCTTAAGTATACTCCTACTTCCTTTATACTCTTCTAAGGATTCACTCAATCTATCCTGTCTATACCTGACATATGCTTCCTTTTTCTTGACCAAACCCTCAATTTTTTTGGTCATCCAGCATTCCCAATACCTACCGGTCTTTCCTTTCACCCTGACAGGTATATACTTTCTCTGGATTCTCGTTATCTCATTTCTGAAGGCTTCCCATTTTCCAGCCGTCCCTTTACCTATGAACATCTGCCCCAAATCAGCTTTTGAAAGTTCTTGCCTAATACCGTCAAAATTGGCTTTTCTCCAATTTAGAACTTCAACTTTTAGATCTGGTCTATCCTTTTCCATCATTATTTTAAATCTAATAGAATTATGGTCGCCGGCCCAAAGTGCTCCCCCACTGACACCTCAGTCACCTGCCCTGCCTTATTTCCCAAGAGTAGGTCAAGTTTTGTATCTTCTCCAGTCGGTACTGAATGAGAAAATTGTCTTGTACACACTTAACAAATTCCTCTCCATCTAAACCTTTAACACTATGGCAGTCCCAGTCTATGTTTGGAAAGTTAAAATCCCCTACCATAACCACCCTATTATTCTTATAGATAGCTGAGATCTCCTGACAAGTTTGTTTCTCAATTTCCCTCTGACTATTATTAGGGGGTCTACAATACAATCCCAATAAGGTGATCATCCCTTTCTTATTTCTCTGTTCTACACAAGTAACTTCCCCGGATGTATTTCCGGGAACATCCTCCCTCAGCACAGCTGTAATGTTATCCTTTATCAAAAATGCCACTCCCCCTCCTCTCTTGCCTTCCTTTCTATCCTTCCTGTCGCATTTCTGTCCTCGAACATTAAGCTGCCAATCCTGCCCATCCCTGAGCCATGTCTCTGTAATTGCTATGATATCCCAGTCCCATGTTCCTAACCATGCCCTGAGTTCATCTGCCTTCCCTGTTAGGCTCCTTGCATTGAAATAAATGCAGTTTAATTTATTAGTCCCACCTTGTCCCTGCCTGCCCTGACTGTTTGACTCACTTCTGTTCTCAAATGTACCAGTCTCAGAATGATCTCTTTCCTCCCTATCTCCCTGGGTCCCACGCCCCCACCTTACTAGTTTAAATCTTCCTGAGCAGTTTGAGCAAATTTCCCTGCCAGTATATTAGTTCCCTTCCAATTTAGGTGCAATCCATCCTTCTTGTACAGGTCACTTCTACCCCAAAAGAGATTCCAGTGATCCAAAAATGTGAATCCTTCTCCCATACACCGGCTCCTCAGCCATGCATTTATGTGCTCTATTCTCCTATTCCTGCCCTCACTACCTCGTAGCACCGAGAGTAATCCAGATATTCCTACCCTTGAGGACCTCCTTTTTAAATTTCTGCCTAACTCTCTGTAATCTCCTGGCACCAGGGAAACAACACACCATTCTGCTTTATCGCTGCTGGTCACAGAAACATCTGTCTGTACCTCTGAGTACAGAATCCCCTAACACAATTGATCTCTTGGAAGCCGACTTACCCCTCGTTGCATTAGAGCCAGTCTCCATACCAGAAACTTGGTTGTTCGTGCTACGTTTCCCTGAGAATCCATCACCCCCTACATTTTCCAAAACAGCATACCTGTTTGAAATGGATATATCCATAAAAGACTCCTGCTCTAGCTGCCTACCTGTCTTACCCTCCCTGGAGTTAACCCATCTATGTGACTGTATCTGAGACTTTCCCCCTTCCTATAACTGCCATCCATCACATACTGTTGCTGTTGCAAATTCCTCATTGCTTCTAATTGTCTCTCCAACCGATCCATTTGATCTGATAAGATTCACAGCCAACAGCATTTATGGCCGATATAATCCGCAGTAACCCTTAAACTCTCTTTAAACTCCCACATCTGACAAGAAGTACATATCACTCTATTAAAGGCCATTTTTGCTCCTTCTACAGACCCAGAAAATAACACCATCTTATTCCTCTACAAAACACTGCCCCAGGTTAAATTAATAGTTATGGCTTGTATTTTAAGTTTAATCAGGAGACATATCTCCAAAAACATATAATCAAGAAAGCATCCACTCTACTCACTACTTCAGATTCTCTCCCCACAATAAAATGCTCTGGAACAGTTCAGCCTGATCAAATTTGCACTGGGCCAATTCTGATGGTTTTAGGACAGGATGGCAAATAATTAGCTTGCTGAAAGGGCTCCGTTTTGAAGGAGGGTCTGACAGAAGGGAAAAGAGATGGGAAGATTGAGATGGGCAATTCCAGAGCTGAGGACCTTAGAATTGTATAATCCCTACAGTGTGGAAGCAGGCTATTCAGCCCATCAACTCCATACTCACCCTCCGAAGAGCATCCCCACCCAGACTCACCCGATGCCTGCAACCTTGCATTCCCCATGGCTAATCTACGTAGCCTGGACACTGTGGGCAATTTAGCCTGGGCTAATCCTCCCGACCTGCATATGTTTGTGACTGTGGGAGGAAACCGGAGCACCCACAGGAAACCCACGTAGGCACTGGGAAAGCTGCAGGCCACGTGGTGGCAGGACCTGGTATGAAGGGCTTGGGGCTCGGATATGGGAGAACTCAAGTCCGAAAATTATTGACCTTGATATTGAGTCCAGAAGGCTGAAGGGTCCCCAAACAGAAAAACAAGGTGGTGTTCTTCCAGCTTGCACTGAGTTTCACTGGGGCACTGCAGCAAGCCTGAGACAGAGATGTTGGCCAGGGAACACTGTGGGGTGTTCAAGTGGCAGGCAACTGGAAGCTCAGGGTCATGTTAGCAGGCAGAACGTCGATGTTGTACAAAGTGGTCAGTCAGTCAATGCTTTGTTTCCTCAATGTGGAGCTGACCACACCGTGAACAGGTAACGTGCAGGTAAAGGTGTGTCTCCGGCCCTGGACCTTGAGGAGGGAGGAAGCAAACAGGCAGATGTGACACCTTCTGCGATTCCATGGGAAGGTAATGTGGGCCTCGGTGTCCTGGAGGGAATAGTTACTGCGAAAGGTGGACACGGGAGGGGAAGGGAAGGTCTATCAGGTCATGGCATCCCACTGCAGGTGGCGGAAATGGCAGTGACCAATCCTTTGGGTGTGGATCCTGATGGATGGTCAGTGAGGGATCCTATTGCTGTTGTAGGAGGCAAGATAGGGCCCAAGTGCAGGAAATAGAACATAGAACATAGAACATAGAAGAATACAGCGCAGTACAGGCCCTTCGGCCCTCGATGTTGCGCCGATCCAAGCCCACCTAACCTACACTAGCCCACTATCCTCCATATGCCTATCCAATGCCCGTTTAAATGCCCATAAAGAGGGAGAGTCCACCACTGCGGCAACATCCTGGTAATCCTCCTCTGCACCCGTTCCAGTGCCTCCACATCTTTCCTATAGTATGGCGACCAAAACTGCACACAATACTCCAGATGCGGCCGCACCAGAGTCTTATACAACTGCAACATGACCTCAGTACTCCGGAACTCAATTCCTCTACCAATAAAAGCCAGCAAATGGGCCAGATATTTGCATTTTGTTTTTATTTCTGATTTACAGTATCTGTGGTTCTTCTGGTTTTTTGAATCAAGAAATAACTATTTCTCTGCAGTCAGCTCACTCTAAACCTATGCTTAGTTAATGGCTTTTGCCTGAAACATCAATTTTCCTGCTCCTTGGATTCTCCTTTTCCAGCACCCCACTATAATCTTGACTCTAAACCTATGTCCTCTCGTTCTGGACTCCCCCAACCCAGGAAAAAGACTTTGTCTATTTACCCTATCCATGTCCCTCATGTTTTTATAAGCCTCTATAAGGTCACCCCTCAGCCTCCGACACTCCAGGGAAAACAGCCCTAACCTATTCAACGTCTCCCTGTAGCTCAAATCCTTCAACCCTGGCAACATGCTTGTAAATCTTTTCTGAACTCTTTCAGGTTTCACAACATCTTTCCGATAGGAAGGAGACCAGAATTTCACGCAATATTCCAAAAGTGGCCTAACCAATATCCTGTACAGCCATAACATGATCTCCCAACTCCTGTACTCAATACTCTGACCAATAAAGGAAAGTATACCAAATGCCTTCTTCAGTATCCTATCTACCTGCAACTCCACTGACAAGGAGTTATGAACCTGGACTCCAAGATCTCTTTGTTCAGCAACGCTCCCTAGGACCTGACATTTAAGTGTATAAGTCCTGCTAAGGTTTGCTTTCCCAAAATGCAGCACCTCACATTTATCTGAATTAAACTCCACCTGCCACTTCTCAGCCCATTGGCCCATCTGGTCCAGATCCCATTGTAATTTGATATAGCCTTCTTCGCTGTCCACTACACCTCCAATTTTGGTGTCATCTGCAAACTTACTAACTCTACCTCTTATCCAAATCATTTGTGTAAATGACAAAAAGCAGTGAACCCAGCACTGATCCTTGTGGCATGCCACTGGTCACAGGCCTCCAGTCTGAAAAGCAACACTCCATCACCTTTGAGCCAGTTCTTAACCAAATGGCTAGTTCTCCCTGTATTTCGTGAGATCTAACCTTGCTAACCAGTCTCCCATGGGGAACCTTGTCGAACGCCTTACTGAAGTCCATATAGATCACATCTACTGCTCTGCCCTCATCAATCTTCTTTGTTACTTCTTCAAAAAACTCAATCAAGTTTGTGAGACATGATTTCCCACGCACAAAGCCATGTTGACTATCCCTAATCAGTCCTTGCCTTCCCAAATACATGTAAATCCTGTCCCTCAGGATTCCTTCCAACAACTTGCCCACCACTGACGTCAGGCTCACTGGCCTATAGTTCCCTGGCTTGTCTTTACCACCCTTCTTAAACAGTGGCAGCAAGTTAGCCAACCTCCAGTCTTCCGGCACCACGCATATGACTATCAATGATACAAATATCTCAGCAAGAGGCCCAGCAATCACTTCGTACAGAGTTCCAGGGTACACTTGATCACTGAGCAACATAACCTGGATTGTTGTCACTGAACAGAGGTCAACTGTAATTCTCACATTCTATGTATGAGAACATCACTCCAGTTTAACTGGGTCCAAAGATCCACCTGACAATGATGTCTGAACCAGCACCATTTGATGGAACGTCAGCTAAGGTGTGTTCTGGAACTGGAATGACACAAGGTATAGTTGTAAGACTAGGATGCTGAGTGACTCATCATTGAGCACCTTCAGTCAACTGAAGCTAAACACCTTCCTGCCACAGTACACTGGGGAAACAAACAGAAAGGCAAGAACACAACACCAGACTGGAATTAATCAGGTTCCGGCTTCAAATTCCAACTCTCTCTCCCTGTGCTCCAGCTCCCTCCCTCACTCCCCCTCTCTCTTCCTGTGCTCCAGCTCCCTCCCTCTCTCTTTCTCTTTGTGCTCCTGAACTCTCTCTCCCCACGTTCCTGCTCGCTGTCTCTCCCCATGTTCCTGCTCTCTGTCTCTCCCCATGTTCCTGCTCTCTGTCTCTCGCCATGTTCCTGCTCGCTGTCTCTCCCCATGTTCCTGCTCGCTGTCTCTCCCTGACTCTCCCCTCCGCTCTCACTCTCTCCATGCTCTCTCTTTCCCCAAGCTCTCTCTCTCTCTGTCTGTGTCTCTCTGT
>NC_057751.1:11398577-11433881 GCF_004010195.1 Chiloscyllium plagiosum
TCCCCCCCCCCCACGCTCTTCATCTCCATCTTTCTCGCTCCCACTCCAATATTCCTGCTCTCTTTTCTCCCGATGCTCTTCCTGTCTCTCTATAGCCTTCTCGGAGAAAATGAGGACTGCAGATGCTGGAGATCAGAGCTGAAAATGTGTTGCTGGAAAAGCGCAGCAGGTCAGGCAGCATCCAAGGAATAGGAGAATCGACGTTTCGGGCATGAGCCCTTCTTGAGGAATGGCCCTCACCCACAAACCCTCTCTCGTCAAACTCTCTCTCTTTCTCTCCCACCCCTAGCTCTCCCTCTCTCTTCATTCCTCACCATGTTCCTGCTCTCTTTCTCTCCCCATGCCCTTCCTGTCTCCCTCCCTCTCTCTCCCCAAGCTCCTGCCAGCTGTGGCAAACTGAGCAGTGAGAGATCTCTTGATCCCTCTCACCTGGTCTCAGTGAGTAAACGTCTGTTGACGTGAAAACATGAATAAAACACACTTTATCTGCATTTGTCTTGTTACTATTTCACAGTGTAACGTTTTGAGGTGGGATTTTATGATAATAAACTAATGTCAAATGCATCCTGCAAGTGGGAATACGCAAAGTCTCAGATACAATGGGACATGCCTGCCATCTAGTGACAATCGCCTGTAACTGCAGGATTCTTTTTCTCATTCCACAGACAGGTGCTGTTTGCACATCTCCCCAGCCTGTCCAGTTCGCCCCCAGCATTCTTTCTTTTCAAGATTAATGTAAAAGATTCAATTTTACTGAGACGGTTAGCAGGTCCCCTGCGGAATACTGATTTCAGCATCCAAGGACATCACCAGTGTCTGCAATATTCCCACCACCAAATTCTTGGTGACTTTCTTTTAGCTTTCTTTTAAATAAGTCGTCATCACCATCACGATTGCTGATGGAGCCAATTGAATACTTACAAGCAAAGCCCATCATAGGCAACACAAACCATTGAAGGTGAGGGGGCGGGCACGTGGTCAGGAGAAATCGCAGGATTCCATTTTCCAAATTTTAACCTGTTTTTCTAATCAATCTGTTCAGAGAGATATTATGACACACCTCTGGAGCAAGTGGGGATTAAACTCAGACCTCCTGGTCCGTGTGTAGGGACTGGACTGCTGTTCCACAAGAGTTTTGATTTGATTTGATTTGATTTATTATCGTCACATGTCCCGAGATACAGTGAAAAGTGTTGTCTTTGCATGATAACCTGACAAATCGCACCTTACACAGGTACATCAGGGTAACAGAAGTGAATGCAGAAGGCAGTTTCAGCCCGAGGCAAGGTGCAGTGAAAGATCAACTCTCACACGCGAGTAGTCTGTCCAGAAGTCACACAACACCAGGTTACAGGTTCATTTGAAATCACAAGCTTTCGGAGCCGAAATCAACTTGATGAAGGAGCAGCGCTCCAAAAGCTTGTGATTTCAAAGAAACCTGTTGGACTATCACCCTGGTGTGATGTGATTTTTAACTTTTTCACACAAAGGGTGGTGTGTGTATGGAATGAGCTGCCAGAGGAAGTGGTGGAGGCTGGTACAATTGCAACATTTAAAAGGCATCTGGATGGGTACATGAAGAGGAAGGTGCATTAGTCAGGGCGAAATGGGTCTGGGTGGGTTACTCTTTGGAGGGTCAGTGTGGGCTTGTTGGGCTGAAGGGTCTGTTTCCACACTGTTAGGAATCTAATCTAACACTTTTCTGTCTAAGATTTGTGACCGTATAACACATTGGAAACAACAGGGATCATCACAAAAGCTTCCTTTTGCCGCTCAGACAGAGCTGCTGCTTTCTCTCTGGCAAAGCCAGCATCTGGAGAACTGGGAGGAGCTCACCCAGTTATAAATCTGAGAGGGAGTTCTCCACAGCCCTTCCTGCCATACTGGTGGAGTCACTACATAGTTGAGCCTGGAACTGACAAAGGAAAATAGATCTCAGCCTGCTGAGCCTGAGGGGATTTCTCCTCTCTCCTCGCCTTGTGAGCTGCAACAGAGAAAGCCAAAATGTGACAACACATCCTTTTCCCGTCAGTAGAATTCCAAAAGTCAGGAGGGAGGGAGGTGGGAAAACTCCTCCCTCTCTTCCTCTTCCCAGGAGCTCATTAATTCAAGAGTCAGCTTGCTCTGTCTTCCACGTTGAAGGAGAGTCGTATTGTTGCCCCACTGTCTTCGGAGGAGTGTCCCAGCCCAATGAGCAAAGGTAAGCAGAGTGGTGCTGCCCTTCCTGTTTCAGTCCTGAGCCACAGTGGCCTAACCTTGCTGGTCTCTCTGGACAGGTTTGACAGCATTTAGAAAGAGCGAGGTCAGGGCTGACTCCAGCCAGGGAAGCTGCCAGTGCTCAGCTGGAGAGTTCTGGCTCAGAAATGAGTCGGCCGCCTCCCGTTGTGATTTCCCTGAAAGTCCCCACACAGAATGTGAAAGCTATTTCCTCAGGAATTGCCTCACCGATGTTTGTTCCAGTGGCCTTGCATCAGCCTGCTCCCACAAACCCCGTGCAGGTCACAGGCCTTGCTGATTTCTGTTTCTTTTTAAACACACATTCCATGTTTGGCAATTGCAGATTCAGATTGGCAGGTGCCAGAATTCCGTTTATTGTTTGAGTGGGTTTACGTATTCCTGACCTCTGCTGTTCTGTACTTGGGTGCAGCAGTGAGTGACTGCACTTTGGAAGCGTTCAGTCAGCTTAAATGCTGTGGAAAGCACCCTGGGATGCCCTGAGGCTGTGAAAAGCACTACACAAATGCAAGTCTTTGTTGTTATCACTGTTGTCCTCTGATGTGTGAACTGCACTGGGTGAGAAAGGGAACCTTTGCAAAGATGTGATATGGGGAGAAAGTGGGAGAATGGGGTTGAGAAACTGAACAGCCATGATGGAATGGCAGGGTGGAGTCGATGGGCTGAATGGCCTAATTCCTGCTGCCTGTGGTCTTATGCTGAACTTCAGCAGCAGTGAACTTGTCTCTTGCTTTAGCAGCTTGTTACTTTGGCTGCATGTGACATTCTGTGTGCATTGTAATCTCATTACCTCGAGGGTCAGTCCTGCCCATTGCCACTTTACGCTTATAAAGTAAAGATAAATGTTGCAAAGATAGTGAGACAGACCAACTAACTCTACAATCACAGCTTCATTATTCCTGGCCGTATTGGGTCATTGATGATGCAGTGAGAAGGATGTTCTTTCCTGCAGAGGGACGTTCTCGCCTTGTATGTGGTTAGACTCCTCTATGTGAGAACGTAAAGAGGATATTTGATGCAATGTCAATAAACACTTGCAGTATTCATCACCCCAGCTCCCAGGTTCAACCATAGTATAGATTATGAATACATTTTTCTTGTTGGACTGCTGGGTATACAGTTATCTTTGGAACAGAAGAGCCGAAAAAGTAGGAGACAAAATGAACTGTCCAGCTCCTTGACCTGCTTCACCGTTCAATAAGTCCATCTATCCCATTGTCCTGTCCTTTTCCCCATGACTCTCAATTCCATTGTTATAGAGTCATGGAGATGTACAACATGGAAACAAACCATCCATGCCAACCAGATATCCTGAAATAATTTAGTCCCACCTGCCACCACCCGGCCCTCTAAGCCCTTCCTATTCAAAAACAATTATACCAGTCTCCACCACTTCCTCTGGCAGCTCATTCCATACACACACCACCCTCTGCGTGAAAAAGTTGCCCCTTAGATCCCTATTAAATGTTTTCCCTCCCACCTTAAACTTATGCCCCCCTAGTTTTAGACTCCCTTACTGTGGGAAAAAGACATTCGTTATTCACCCTATCCATGCCCCTCATGATTTTATAATTCTCAATGGGGTCACCCCTCAGCCTCCGGCGCTCCAGGGAAAACAGCCCCAGCCTGTTAAGACTCTCCCTATAGCTCAAACCCTCCAACCCATCACTCTTTAGTGTTGAATCAACTCAACAGCTGAGAATTCACAACCTGCCACATTGTGGAATCATTTCTGAGGCAGGAGAGCAGCAGGAGAGAGTCAGTGAGCCCTCTACAAGGACACCTGAGACTGAGCTTGGTTGCATGGGTGGTAGGGCCAGCATTCTCTATACTACAGCATGAGACAGGTGCAGTCACGGAGAGGTGTCAGCTGACAGTCAAAACAAGTCTGTCACTCTCTCTCTTCTCAACATATTCCCCTGCTGGGGAGTCTGCAACAAAAGGCCAGCAGGATGAGACAGCTACTAACAGATGGGGTGAAGAATGAAGGAAGAATTTCCTGACACAGGTACCGACGTGATGATGGAACTTGCTGCCATGTCTGACCACAGTGATTCCTTTAAGATGAAACATCAGAGTGCATGAGGGAGAAGGGGACAGACAGATACAGGGCAGGGTGAGTGTGGACATGTAAGAAGGTGAGACTCAATGAAGTTTCGAGGGATGGGGGGATCTAATTTGAAATTTAAAGAATACTGAATGGCCTGGACAGAGTGGATGTTGCAAAGATGTTTGCATTGGCTGGAGACACTAGGACCCGAGGGCGCAACCTTAGAGTAAAGGGAAGAACGGAGATAAGGAGAAACTTCTTCAACCAGAGAGTGATGAATCTATGGAATTCACTGCTACAGAAGGCTGTGGAGGCCAGGTCACTGAGTATATTTAAGACAGAGATAGATACGTTCTTGATTGTAAAAGGGATCAAGGGTCACAAGGAGAAAGTGGGAAAATGAGGATGAGAAACTTATCAGCCCTGATTCAATGGTGGAGCAAACTCGATGGGCTGAATGGCCTAATTTCTGTTCCAATATCTTCTGGTCTTATGGTCTTAAGAGCTGTTGATGGAACAATTTGGTTGACAATGGGATGTTTCACCTTTTTGTTAGAGTGTAGTGGATCTGATTGTCACATGACTGCAGTCCAGGACAATTGCACCAAAGACCTTGTGTTGACAGCCAGTTCATTTGCCCAGTTAAGAGTTCTACATAGGTTTTGAATATTCCCTACAGGAGACCTCCTCTCTCTTTCTCTCACCTTGCATCATTGTTACGTCACCAGCTCTGAGACTCTGGATTTTAAGCCATGTCGTACTCCTGACAAAGTCAAAGAAGCAGTAAACATCCAACAAGTGCAAAGGAAACCTGCCATGTAAAATGCTGTCTTGTTATCAGTGCCTACAAATCACACATTATACCCCTCCCCTCCACCCTGAGCTGACTGGAGTATAAACATAGAAGCATAGAGAAAAGGAGCAAGGGGAGACCATTCGCTCCTTTAAGCCTGGCCCACCATTCAATATGACTGTGGCTAATCATCCATCTCTCACCCCACTTTTTCCCTATACCCACTGATCCCCTTAGTCCAAAGGACTACATCTAGTCGCTGAGAACTTGGAAGTGCATTGTAACATAGGACTGAGTCAACATGGCTTTGTCAAGGGGAGGTCACGTCTGACAAACCTGTTCGAATTCTTTGAGGAGGTAATCAGCTGGTTAGACAAAGTAGAGCCAGTGGATGTGATCTAATTGGATTTGGCAGAAGATCTTTGACAAAGTACCATGTATGAGATTGCTAAATAAGATGAGGCGCTGTGGTGTTTGGGGCAAGGGACTGGCATGGATAGAGGATTGGCTGACTGAAAGAAGGCTGAGAATGGGGACAAAGAGTTTTTTTCAGGATGGCAGCCAGTGACCAGTGGAGATCCACAGGGATCAGTGTTGGCACCACAATTATTCATAATTACACATTAATAATCTGGATGAAGGAACTGAGGGCATTGTTGCTAAGTTTACAGATGGCACAAAGATAGCTAGGAGACAGGTGGCACTGAGGAAGCAGGGAGGCTGCACAAGAACTTGGACAGGCTAGGAGAGGGGGCAAAGCCGTGGCAGATGGATTACAACGTTGGAAAGTATGAGGTTAGGCACTTTGGTAGGAAGAATAGAGGCATCGGGGAAAGGCTTCAGAAGTGTGAAGTATGAAGGGACTTAGAAGTCTTAGTCTTAATTCAGGATTCTTTGAAGGTTAACTTGCAGGTTCAGTGGCAGTTAAGGAGGCAAATGCAATGTTAGCATTCATTTTGAAAAGGTGAGACTACAAGAGCAGAGATCGCCTGCTGAAGCTGTATAAAGGTCTGGTCAGTCTGTGTTTGGAATATTTTGAGCAGTTGTCAGCCTCGTATCAAAGGAAGAACATGCTGACATTGGAGGGGATCTGAGCAGGTATACAAGAATGATCCTGGGTTGAAGACTCTGGGTCTGTACTCAATGGAGTTTAGAAGGGGGGGGGGGGGGGGGGGGGAGTGGAATCTGATTGAAACGTACAGGATCCAGAGAGGCCTGGATGAAGTGGATGCGGAGAAGATGTTTCCTCCAAGATGGAAGAATCGGATCCAAGGGCAGAGTGAAGGGAGGATCCTGTAGGACTGAGATGAGGAGGAATTTCTTCAGCCAGAGGGTGGGGAATCTGTGGGACTCATTGCTGCAGAGGGCTGTGCAGACCAAGACCAAAGTCATGGAGTATATTTCAGACGGAGATCGGTCGGTTCTCGATGAGTGAGGGGTTCAAAGGTTACGGGGAGAAGGCAGGAGGATGGTCGGCGGGTCGGTGTGGACTTGTTGGGCCGAAGGGCCTGTTTCCACACTGTAAGTAATCTAAATGGCCAAATAGACTTGATGGGCTGAATGGCCATCTTATGGTCTTGTCATAGCTGGTCGAATTGTGGCTCCACCTCCACAAGCCTACCAATGTCCCCGAGCTATTGACTCCCTTGTCAGTGAAGAATCTGTATACCTGCAGTTTGGAAGTATTCAATGAACCCACCTCCACAGCTTTCTTGGGAAGAGATTTCCAATGACTCACAATCTCCAGAGTGAAAGATTTCTCCCTCATCACTCACCTAAATGGGAAAGCCTTTATTTTAAACTGTGCCCCTAGTTTTAGTTTTTATCAGAAGGAGAACCATCCTTTATCATGTTCTCTCTGAATCTGAGATGTTTCAACAAAGTTATCTTTTATTCTTCTAAGCTGCAATGACACAGTCTCATTGGGGATGTGCGGCCAAACTGAGGCTACATCACTCCACGTGGTACCTTTACTGTCTCTTTAAGTCAAGTGATTTCCACTGTGGCCAAGGAAAACCACTTCCTGGTCGAACTGGAAGAGGCTGCTGTATTGAATAAGAGTTCATTCATTGTATGGGAAAGTGAGGACAGCAGGTGCTGGAGATCAGAGCTGAAAAATGTGTTGCTGGAAAAGCGCAGCAGGTCAGGCAGCATCCAAGGAGCAGGAGAATTGATGTTTCGGGCATGATTCCTGAAGAAGGGCTTATGCCCGAAACGTCGATTCTCCTGCTCCTTGAATGCTGCCTGACCTGCTGCACTTTTCCAGCAACACATTTTTCAGTTCGTTCATTGTATGTTCACAACTTGTCCCTGGTCATTTTGATATGTAAACCATTGCTACAAGTGCTTTGAGGAGGACCTGGATGTTAGGTCTTACTGCTGTGTGATCCTCAGCTGTTTTCTATCCACATCTTCAGACATCATTGTCATGTTTTGTGCTTATGGCATGCCTCAGTATTAATCCTTTCAGACCCTTTCTGGCGCTGTGAGGCAGCAGTGCTAACCACTGTGCCACCATGCCGCCCAACATCTATCCACATCTTCAGACATCATTGTCATGTTTTGTGCTTATGGCATGCCTCAGTATTAATCCTTTCAGACCCTTGCACCTTTCAACAACAGCGCTGAAAATGTGTTGCTGGAAAAGCGCAGCAGGTCAGGCAGCATCCAAGGAGCAGGAGAATCGACGTTTCGGGCATGAGCCCTTCTTCAGGAATGAGGAAAGTGTGTCCAGCAGGCTAAGATAAAAGATAGATACATGAGAGAGGAAGCATCAGCAGCTGATAATGCTGGCAGCACATAAAGAATAAAGGGTGGGGGGATGCTTGTGCTGAATCCAAATACCAACATGTGACAGTTGGGCTGAATGGCCTGTTTCCGTGTCATAAATTCCATGTGCCTTGGAGTGTTCAAATATTTGAGTCAGATGCGAAAGGAAAATTTTGGTGGGCTGCAGTTTCTGCTTCACTCGCCAAATTTCCTGTGCACACCAACCAGCACATTAATGCTGTTTGAGTGTGGGGCCCTGTCCAGATGTGTCACTCTGCAACAGGATATAAGAAGCTGTCTCAAATTGCAGGGAGACCTGGTCAGCAGCAGAAAGTTGTGTCACCCTCACTCGGGTGTTCAGTGTCTGAACAAGCCTGTTATTGCTGGTGCAGTACAACATTCAGGTTTTGATCACATAGAATTCCAGACACAAGTTCCAAAAGACCTTCTGTTTTCTTGTTAATTATGAGTAGTCTCTTGGCATCGGACAGGTACCAGGAACAACCTGGGGAACAAGCTGGTGGCTGCAGGAGTGACTCGGTAATTTTCCATCTGGAGGGAATAGCATTTGCTGACATCTTTTGGATCAAGAGAAAAGAAAGTCCACAAACCAGTACCACACCCTGTTAGTTCATTACTTGAGTTAATTGAAATATTCTGAAGCACGTCCGTGACCTTAATGTATGGCACAGTCACTCATTTTCTTTCATTCTGCACAGGCCATTGAACAAAACTGAATCTTTCTCTTCAAACTCATTGTGGTCATCCTCATTGTCCCCCTCAGTACCTTGATTACAACTGGAACAGTGCACTGAACCTGGCGCTAACTAAATCATGCTGATTGTTTTATAATGCCACAAACAGGAAAAGATTTCCTGCCTTCACATTTTTGGCTTTTAGATTTTGCTTTGGTTTGAGAAACTCCAATGTCTGGATTACTTTCCTGAACTTGTAGCCTCACAGAGGAATAGACTGTGTCTCAGTCTCCTTCAATTGAATAGGTTTGGAAGGATCAGGGAATCAAAATTTTCAGCTCTTCGACAGCAGGTCCAGTTCAGAGATAGGATACAATGTGTTGAAATTTGCAGAGTAACCTTGGGTTTTGGGACAAACATCAATTCATACATCGATCAAAGATTCACTGAATTCTGGAAGTACTGCTCATTGTACCAGGGGAAAAAAGGCACTGCAGAGATCTTTAGGATGAGCTTTGGCTCAGGGATGGATGGGAGAGAAACTTTATCGATTTATCTTTCCCCAGTTGATCTGGTTTTTGTCCTTTATTATTTGCCTCTCCCAGCTCCCAGGTGGAAAGGACGATGGATGAAGACTCGCCATCTGAGGTAGTTTGGGCTGAGGTTAGGAATAGGAAAGGTGAGGTCACCCTGTTAGGAGTTTTCTACAGGCCTCCTAATAGTCCTAGAGATGTAGAAGAAAGGATTGCGAGGATGATTCAGGAGAAGAGTGAAAGTAATAGGGTGGTTGTTATGGGGGACTTTAACTTTCCAGATATTGACTGGGAAAGCTATAGCTCGAGTTCGTTAGATGGGTCGGTGTTTGTCCAATGTGTGAAGGAGGGTTTCCTGACACAATATGTAGACAAGCCAACAAGAGGTGAGGCCATACTGGATTTCGTTCTGGGCTGGCATGGACTACAACAACTGGATCCTCCCCCTCCCTCTCCAATCTTTTTTCAAGCTGGTCAGAGACATTCCTTACCCTGGCAGCGGGCAAGCGACACACCATGCAGGACTCTCGATCCTGCTTACAAAGGATACTATCTATCCCCCTAATTATAGAATCCCTTACAACTACCACTTGTCTTTTTGCTCCTGCTTCTTAAATGGCCTCCCGTCCCATGGTGCAGTGGTCAATTGATTCATTCTCCCTGCAGCCCTTTTCCTCATTCACACAGGGAGCAAATACCTCGTACCTGTTGGACAAGGTCAAGAGCTGAGGCTCCTCTGTTCCTGAATGCAGAATCCCTCGACCTGCCTCACTTGCAGTGACACCCTACTTACCAAATTTGAAATAATTAATCTACCAGATGCGACTGTATCCTGAAACAAAGCTTCCAGGGAACTCTCCTCCTCCCAGATGTGCCACAGTGTTTGAAGCCCATCTCATCAATTCAGAGCCGGACTTCTTCCAGCAAGCAACACTAAGAGACATTATGACCACAACCTTTAATTATTCAGTGTGTTACCATCATTGAATCCGCCACTCTCAATATCCTGGAGGTTACCATTGACCAGCAACTCATCTGGACGCACCACCTGGGGTGGCACGGTAGCTCAGTGCTTAGCACTGCTGCCTCACAGCACAGGGGGCTTGGGTTCATTTCCAGCTTTGGGCAAATGTCTATGTGGAGTTTGTACATTCTCCCATGTCTGCAAGGGTTTCCTCCAGGTGCTGTGGTTTCCTTTCTCTGTCCAAAGATGTGCAGGTTAGATGGATTAGCCATTAGCCATGCTAAATTGTCCATTGTCTGGGGATGTGTAGGTTTGGCGATTAGCCGTGGGGGTTGCAGGGACAAGGTAGGGAGATGTTTTTTGGTGGGATGCTCTTCGGGGGATGGTGTTGGACATGTTGGGCTAAAGGGCCTCTTTCCAAATAGTAGGGATTCTATATAAACACAGTGACTGCACGAGTAGCTCAGAGGCTCGGAATACTGCATTGAATAAATCAACTCTTGACTCCCTAAACCCTGTCCATGATCTACATGGCACAGGTGTGATGGAGTACTCCCCACTTTACTGTAAAAGTACAGCTCCAGTAGCACTCAAAAAGCTTCACATCATCCAGGACAAAGCAGCACACTTGATTGGCACTGCACCCACTTTGTTCACCATCGACATTTAGTAGTGATAGTGTGTATATCTACAAAATACACTGCAGAAATTCATGAAAGATCCTTAGCCCCTTCCAAATCCAGAGCCACTTCCATCTAGAAGGACCAGGACAGCAGATACATCAGAACACCACCACCTGCAAGTGTCTCCAAGCCAGTCACCATCCTGATTTAGAAATGTGTCATTCTTCTTTACTGTCACTGGGTCAAAATCCTGGAATTCCCTCCCTAATAGCATTGTGGGTCTCCTTACTGTCCATGGGCTGCAATGGCTCAGAAAGGCAGCTGACTCCCACCTTCTCACAGGGCAACAATGGACAGGCAATAAATGCCAGCTAGCCAGCAACACCCATGTTCCATGAGTGAATCAATCTAAAAACGTTCTAGTTATTCAAAACTTGAGGTAATTTTCCTTCACTACCAGATCTGCATGTTTCATTTAACTGTTCCAGTCTCATAAGCTGCGATGCTTTTTTTCCCACGAGCACTCACGCTACCAAGATTTTCTCAGTCTTCCATTAAAAGTTTTTGCAGATTTACAATGAAATATCTCTCGTCTGGATGTTTTCATAAACAACAACCTTTACATTGAGGAAACCTATTCCCTTAACCGTCTTCAACAATCTCTGTTTCTAGGAGAATGTATTAAGACTATAAGAAATAGAGCCAGGAGCATACCTTCCAGCCACTCGAGCCTGCTGGTCCAACATTCCTTGATACGTGGCTGATCCAACAGTCCTCATTCCACTTCCTTGCCCCTTTCCCTGTAGCGCTTGATTCTCCAACTGATCAAGAATCTATCTCAGTTTAAACATACACAAGAACTCTGTCTCTACAGCACTCTGTGGCAAGGAGTGGGCATAGCTTTAAATTAAGGGGTGGTAGGTTTTGGACAGATGTTAGGGGTAGATTCTTTACTCAGCGAGTCGTGAGTTCATGGAATGCCCTGCCAGTAGCAGTGGTGGACTCTCCCACTTTATGGGCAATTAAACGGGCATTGGATAGGCATATGGAGGATAGTGGGCTAGTGTAGGTTAGGTGGGCTTGGATTGGCGCAACATCGAGGGCCAAAGGGCCTGTACTATGCTGTATTTTTCTATGTTTCTATGTTTCTTTCACAGTGCAAGCGAGTCGTGAGTTCATGGAATGCCCTGCCAGTAGCAGTGGTGGACTCTCCCACTTTATGGGCAATTAAACGGGCATTGGATAGGCATATGGAGGATAGTGGGCTAGTGTAGGTTAGGTGGGCTTGGATTGGCGCAACATCGAGGGCCAAAGGGCCTGTACTATGCTGTATTTTTCTATGTTTCTATGTTTCTTTCACAGTGCAAATACATATTTGTTTATAACAGCAGAAGATATAATAGCAGAAATGGTCCATTCAGCCCTTCAATTCTACTCAGCTATTGGGTAAGGTTATGACTGATCTGATGAATCCTTGAATCTACTTTCCTGCCTTCCATCCATAACTCTTGATTCCCTTCATGTTTATCATGGCCCTAATTGCATATAAAGATCAAATCTCGAAAGCCCTCTGTGGTTAAGAATTCCACAGACTACCTACTCTCTGGGAGAAGAATTCCATCCTCATTTTTCTTAAATGAGTGAGCTGTTCCTTTAAGATGATGCTGTCTGGTCCAAGACTCTCCCACGAGATCAAACATCTTTTCTGTATCTGCCCTGTCAAGTCCCCTGAGGAACTTTTATGTTTCAATAAAGTTGCATCTCATTATTCCATCTTCTAATGATGACAGGCCCAACCTACTCACAAGATAATCCTTCTCCATGCATGATCCACCAAATGAATATTCACCGGATCACCTCCCATGCCAGTGTGTCTTTCCTCAGATAAGGCGATCAAAACTGTTCACAGTATTCCAGTCGAGAACCCTGTGTAGTTTTTTTTTGCAAAACCTCCTCTCTTCTATACCCCATTCTCTTAAAATTCATATTCCTTTTGCCTTCCATATTACCTGCTGAATTTGAATGCCAGCCTTTTGTGAGTCATGCAGAAGAACCCCAAAATCCTTTGATATTGCGGCTTTCTTTTCTCTTGCTCCATTTAAATCATATTCAGCTCTTCCAGCCTAAACACATGACCTCGCATTTTCCCACATTATATATAGAGTCTTTGCCCACTCACTTAACCTGTCTCTTTCCCCAATTCAGTTTCTCTGTGTCAGCTTCACCACTTACCTTCCCACCTATTTTTATGTCAGGTGCAAACGTGGCTATAGAATTCACAGTCTCCATCCAAGTCATAAATATACATTGTAAATAACTGTGGCCCCAGTACTAATCCCTGTGGCATTCCATTACTTCCAGGTTGCCTTCCTGAAAACATCCCCTTCTATTCGTTAGTTAATCCTTTGTCCGATCCCCAACACCATGGGCTCCTACCATGGTAAGTCACCAACTGTATGAGACCATATTAATTGTCTTTGGCAAATCAAAATATATTGCAGTTACTGCTTCCCCTTTATCTATCCTGATTGTTACCTTGCCAAGAAATTCCAGGAAATTTGTCAGGTATGATTTCCCCTTCATGAAGACATCCCAACTCTAATCACATTATCAACATCTAAATGCTCCTCCGTTACATCCGTTATATTAGTCTAACATTTTCCCAGTGATAGACGTAAAGCTAGCTGGCCGATAGTTAACTTTTTTTTTGTATTCCTCCTTTTTTTGAACAAGGGAATTTTATTGCCAATTTTCCATTGCTCTGGAACTTTACCAGAATCTGAGGATTCGTGGAAGATGACTAAAACTGAATCCAATATCTCTGCAGCTACTATGACTCATGTTCTAGGATACAAGCCATCAGGTCAAGATGATGTGTTGGCCTTCAAATCCTTGCCTTTCCCAGGTACCTTCCCTCTGCTGAAAGCTAATGTATTCATTCCCTCTCCCACTTTTGCCGCTATTATGTTGTAGCTTTGGAAAGTTGTCATGAGTGGAAGTCATGGGCTTGGAAAGTGCTGTTGGTGGAGCCCAGTTGAATTTCTGCAGTGCCTCTTGTAGATTATACACACTACTGATGCTCTCTGGTGAAGAGAGTGAATGATGATGGTGGTGGTTTACATAGAACATTGAACAGTATAGCACAGAACAGGCCCTTCAGCCCTCCATGTTGTGCTGACGTTTTATCCTACCCTAAGATCAAACTAACCCACCTCCCCTTCATTGTACTATCTTCCATGTGCCTATCCAAGAGTCGCTTAAATGTCCCTCATGTATCTCACTCTACGACCACTGCTGGCAGTGCATTTCACACACCCACCACTCTCTGTGTAAAGAACCTACCTCTGACATCTCCCCTCCATCTTCCCCCAATCACCTTAAAATTATGTCCCCTTGTGATAGCCATTTCTGCCCTGGGAAAAAGTTTCTGGCTATCCACTCTGTCTATGCTTCTCATGATCTGGTATACCTCCATCAAGTCACCTCTCATCTTTCTTCACTCCAATGAGGAAAGCCCTCGCACCCTCAACCTTTCTTCATAAGACATGCCATCCAGTCCAAGCAGCACCCTGGTAAATCTCTTCTGCACTCTCTCGAAAGCTTCCACATCCTTCCTATAATGAAGCAACCAGAACTGAACACAATATTCCAAGTGTGGTCAAACCAGGGCTTTATGGAACTACAGCATAACCTTGTGGCTCTTAACTCAATCCCCCTGCTTATGAAAGCCAACACACCATACGCCTTTTTAACAACCCTATCAGGTTTGGTGGCAACTTTGAGGGATGTATGGATGGGGACCCCAAGATCCCTTTGTTCCTCCACACTGCCAAGAATGCTGCCTTTAACCCTGTAATCTGGATTCAAATTCGACCTTCCAAAGTGAATGACTTCACACTTTTCCAGGTTGAATTCCATCTGCCACTTATCAGCCCAGTTCTGCATCCTGTCAATGTGTCATTACAACTTACAACAGCCCTTCACACTATCCACCACTCTACCAACCTTCGTGTCATCAGCAAACATACTAACACACCCTTCCACTTACTCATCCAAGTTATTTATAAAAATCACAAAAAGCAGAGGTCCCAGAACAGATCCTTGCAGAACACCACTGGTCACCGAACTCTAGGCTGAATACTTTCCATCTACCAGCACCCTCTGTCTTCTGTGTGCCAGTCAATTCTGTATCCAGGCAGCTAGATTTCCCTGTATCCCATGCGTCCTTACTTTCTGAATGAACCTACCATGGGGAACCTTATCAAATGCCTTGCTAAAATTCATGTGCACCACATCCACTGCTCTACCTTCATCAATGTGTTTTGTCACATCCTCAAAGAATTCAATGAGATTTGTGAGGCATGACCTGCCCCTCACAAAGCCATGCCGACTGTCTCTAATCAAACTGTGCTTTTCCAGTAATCATAAATCATGTCTCTCAGAATCCTCTCCAATAATTTGCCCACCAAAGAAATAAGACTGACTGGTCTGTAATTCCCAGGATTATCCCTATTCCCTTTCTCGAACAAGGGAATAAGATTTACCACCCTCCAGCCATCTGGGCACTACTCCAGTGGACTGTGGGGACACAAAGATCATCGCCAAAGGTACAGCAATCCCTCACTTCCTGTAGTAACCCAGGGGATCTCTTGTCTCGTCCAGGGGACTTATTTATCCTTATGTTTTTCAAATTCAGTACATTCTCCTTCTTAACATCAACTTTTTCAAGGATATCAGCCTGTTCACGCTGTCCTCACAAACATCAAGGTCCCACTCAGTAGTGAATAGAACAGAACAGAAGAAAATAGAATCCCTCCAGTGTGGAAACAGTCTATTTGGCTCAACAAGTCTTTCCTAAAGCAAAGTATTAATTAAGGACCTCCCTTACCTCCTCCTACTCCAGCCACAAGTTTTCTCCACTCTCCCTGATCAGTCCTACCCTCACTCTAGCCATCCTGTTGTTCCTCACATAAGCGTAGAATGCCTTAGAGTTTTCCTTA
Organism: Chiloscyllium plagiosum; assembly: GCF_004010195.1. NCBI lineage: Eukaryota > Metazoa > Chordata > Chondrichthyes > Orectolobiformes > Hemiscylliidae > Chiloscyllium > Chiloscyllium plagiosum. The sequence goes on from NC_057751.1 coordinate 11,414,240, forward strand.
ATCCTACCTGCTAAGGCTTTTTCATGCCTCCTTCCAGCTCTCCCAAGTTCATTCTTCAGTTCCTTCCCGGCTACCTCTAAAACCCTGTTTGATTCTTGCTTCCTCAACCTGAATAAGCTTCCTGCTTCCTCTTGACGAGATGTTCCACATCCCTTGTCCCCCAAGGTTCTTTCAATCTACCATTCCTTCCTTGCCTCAGGGTCCAGCACTATCAGCAAGAACAACCTCCACTTTTCTGTCGTGCTTTCCCTGAGAATATCCGTTCCCAATTTAGGTGCCCAGTTCCTGCCTAATAACATTGTAATTCCACCTCCCCCAGTTAAATACTTTCCCGTACTGTTTGCTCATATGCTTCTCTGAGTTTTATAAAGGTCAGTGATTTGTGATCACTATCACCGAAACGCTTTCCCACTAAGAGATCTGACACCTGATCTAGTTCGTTGCCAAGCACCAAATCCAATATGGCCTCCCCTCTCGTCAGCCTATCTATGTATTGAGTCAGGAATCCTTCCTGGATGCACCTGATAAAAAACTGCTCCACCCAAACTATTTGCACTAAGGAGGTTCCAGTCAATATTGCGGAAGTTAAAGTCACCCACAACAACAACCCTGTAACTTCTGCACCTTTCCAAAATCTGCCTCCCAATCTGCTCCTCTGTGTCTCTGTTGCTATTGGGAGGTCTGTGGAAAACTCCCAATAAAGTGACTGCTGTTTTCCTGTTTCTGACTTCCACCCATACTGACTCAGTAGACAAACACTCCTCAACAACCTCCCTTTCTACAGCCGTGATACTGTCCCTGACTAGCAATGCCACTCATCCACCTCTTTTACCTCTCTCCCCATTCCCTTTGAAACTTCTAAGCTCTGAGACATCCAATAACCTTTCCTGCCCCTGTGATCTCCAAATCTCTGAAATGGCCACAACATCACAGTTCCAAGTACTGATCCATACTTTGCATTTGTCATCCTTATACTTCTTGCATTAAAATGGACACACTTCAATCCATCACACTGACTGCACCGTTGCCCTATCAAGTGTCTATCCCTCCTCGCAGACTCCCTGCACACTGTATCTGGCTGTGCACGACCTACTTCATCATCTGATCCATAGCTCAGGTTCCCACCCCCACCAATCTCGTTTAAACCCTCCCGAAGAGCTCTAGCAAACCTCCCACCCAGGATATTGGTACCCCTCCAGTTCAGGTACAACCAATCCTTCTTGTATAGGTCCTACCTCCTCCAGAAGGTATCCCAGTGATCCACTATCTGAAGCCCTCCCTCCTATACCAGCCCTGCAGCCACGTGTTCATCGGCACTCGCTCTCTATTCCAAGCCTCACTTGCCCGTGGCACTGGTAACAATCCTGAGGTTACTACTCTGCTTGTCCTGCCTTTTAACTTCCAAACTAAATCCCTATATTCTCTTTTCATGTCCTCCTCTCTTATCCCAGCTATGTCATTGGTATCGATATGTACCACGTCTTCTGGTTGTTCCCCATCTCCTTAAGAATCCTGTATCTGAGATTTAGGTGCCAATAAAGTTAACAAAAGCACTATATAAATGCGAATCTCTCCTTTATTTCTGATGAGGTTTCATTCAACAATTAGCATAGCATGTATCAAGGCCTTTTGAAAGCAGGAAGCTGTTACCAATGCCAAAGTCAGCACTTGTCGTGAAACATTCAACTTCCTCTTCCTGAACCCTGTTAATCTGAATTCTGGTATCTTGTTTTACTTCCTTACTTTTTCCAATATTTTGAACAACTATGTGTTCCTTTTAAGTAAATAATGGAAAGCGAATAATATCTTACATGCATTATCAGCACAGCTTGTTCTGTCAGTCAGACATAAATGTGGACACTGTCAGTGCAGAGTCCCACTGTCAATGCCTGATTTGCAACAACAGATCCATTCATATGCTTGGTCTTCCCTCAGGGAGTGAAACACTGATGTCACTTTGTCACCATTTTAACCCAAAGAGGTCTGGGACAAGGTTTCGATGCCTAAAATAATACAATAAGCTTCATGATCATGTATCCTCAGAGCACCAGCAATTAAGAAAAACATCCTTGTGTTTTCATCCTGGATTTTCATGCTGCTCCATAGCTTCATCTTTCTGGATATCTGTAACCTCCAACAACCCATAGTTTCCTCAAGAAATCTGCAGACTTCCAACTCTGGCCTCTTAAGCATTTCCTGATGTAATGATCCCACACTGCCTTCACCTTCCCACTTCGACATCTCTCCCGACCTGTCTCTCATTTTTAATAACCTCCTTAAAACCGACCTCTTCCAACCGAATACTTCTCATTTTGTGACTTGGTGACAAGTTTAGTTTGCTGATGCTGCTGTGAAGCAGTTTTGGATACCTTGCTGTGTTAAGGGCACTATATAAATACAAGATGCTGTTGCTGTTATATTCAATGAGAAACCACCTGAATTCAAATAAAAATTAACCTTTGCTGCAAATAGAGGGATGTTGTCAAAGTACTTTTGTCTTGCATTCTTCAGGACAGAATTACAAGAATTTCCAGTTTCAAAGGGAATAACAACTTGTACTGTGTGAAGACAGGGTTTTGATTGGTTGTCACTTTAATTCTTATTGGCATGGACATTGCGATGCCGAACGTATGTGTGTTGCATACATGTGGATATATAATCTGTGAATTCAATTGTAACCATAACATTTTGTCCATCACTTGATAAACAGGATAAAACTCTGTCCAGGGACTGATGTGCAGATATGCTGCATGCACAGTAACACTGGGGACAGGTTCACAGGAATCAATTTGCCTTATGTCTGTATGATCCAGAATCAGTCTGTCTGGTGTAGAGATGTCACAAGCAGATTCTGGGAGCTATGCATGGTCCAAAGCTTGTCCAAATTGAACATGTGTTAAATAATGACCAAATGGATAGAGGCCTGGTGGAGCTGAGTTGAACTGGAAACCTGCCCCTTGACAGGAGTCAGTTCCATGTCTTGATGCACATACCAGGTGGTCTTGTATGGTACACCTGGAGAGACTGTGGGTGGTTTAGGCTTTTTCATTCTGAAAAGATGGCATCACATCTGTCATTCTTTCCTGGATGTACACACACTCAAGACACAGACTTTCTGCTGATGATCAATTTAATTCTTCCTACCTGCATGTACCACATTCAAAATAAGTGTCCTTCAGCTCAGTTTACAGTGCCAGCCATTTCAATGTCATTTCTCATAAGCAACGGTTCAGAAGGAAAGTGACTCCCAAAAAAATGCCTGAGTAACAAGTCAGACCGCTGAGTTGAGTCTGTATAATGAGACTTCCTACTATGGACCAAACCAAACCCCCTTCAAATATTCACAAGGTAACCTAGACCTGAACCTTTTCTCATTTTACAAGTAAATGTCAGGTGCTGCATTCCAGATGCAATTTGATTGGTCAAACTATTGGATTTAGAGCAAAACACACTTTATTCATCCACTATAGTTAAAATATAATGAAAGAAAGAAGGAATTGGAATAACTTAACCCTGTCGGAAAACTTAACAGAAAATAGATACAGCAACTATTACTAACTAACTGTTCCAGTATCGTAACAGTACATGAACACAAAGGCAAATTCAGAAAACATACTGTCTCGCACGCAACTCCTGTCATAGGAAGAGAACCTGCAGATTTTGGCTGTAACTTTAGAGGGAAAAAATAGTTTTCATTTCTTCCAGACCCCAACAGCAAGTGCTGAAAGCCAAAACTAAAAACTTTGGTCTGTGGGAGTGGGCCCACAGCCATTCAGACTGGTTCTACTGGTCCAATTTAAAAATAAAACCCAAAACTGCACAAGTTATTGATCTTCTGAAATGCTGCTGATAACCTGTTCCCCAATCTCCCTTGAAAAGAAATCAGACACACCTCTTAAAGCCACAGGGTAGTTACATGTCCACTTTTTGGTTTCTGGTCACTTGGTTAATGTGTTCACGCAATTGTTGGAATGCAAATACTAATCCATAGCAGAGCTTCAAAGGTTTCCCTTGTGCTTTGTAGCAAAGGGAATAAACTTTCAACCCCAGCTCATGGGTTCATCCCAAATGGAAGAAAGTGCTCTCAAGTATTGAGACAATTTCCACCCAGTCCCTGGTGCCCATCCACCTCTGACAATGGATACTTCTATCAGATTGTTTCATTCATGCAGCAGGAAGGTGTCAGTGTTTAATCTGGATTTAGATGTGCAGTGACCCCTTTTGGGGTCGAGATCTATAAGTAGATGATGGCTTTTGTACCAGCAAGATGGACATCACAACACTCAGGCTCAGCCTATTGTGCTTTTTGCACTCTTTACCTCTGTTGCTAAATCTAGCAAAAAATGGCAACACCATTTGTTTTTAACCTGCTGCTCTGCAGCTGGTGACTGTTTCTATGTGATATTAGTTAGGGCTGGGCTGGGAATTTTGCAAAGACTGTGTAACTGCCTTCCTTGAATAGAAAGCAGCAACTCAAACTCAGTGACAGGGCACTGAATTCCATGGGGAGGGGTGCTTGGTTCACTAATTATGCTCTTTCTCACTGAGCTTGCAGCACACGCACTCACCCTGCAGGGCAGTGCCGTCAGTTTGCTCGCATGTGTCTGTGTTTGGAATGTGCTGGCTGGGAGAGCCCATTTTCTCCCCGAGGTAGAGAACCATCAACATGGGAGAGGAAAACAAACACACCGTTGTGGCTGGGCATCCCTCGATAGAAGAATGGTGTGCCCCGGAATATATCAGAGAGAGAAGCCTTTTCTTCTTTCAGACAGCAGCTTTGGACACACATCCTTCTGTGGTGTAGTTGCTGTCATCTGGGTCAGCTTTTACTCTGCAGCCAAGTGCCAGGGACCCTCGAATTCCTCACCACTGACTTTATTTGAGCCTATTGTGTTTTTTGCACTGTCCTGTTATGTGCAGCCTTGGCTCGAGGTGACGCTGATGGCATGTGATTGGCCCAGGATCTGGCAAGAGTTCAGCAGTTTGAAGAACTCGAGCAGTCAATGCAGGAACTGCAGTCCCACTGCAGCATTGAGTGTGTGTGAGTGTGTGTGTATGTGAGACTCTGTGTCTGTGTTAGAGCCTACCTCACCATCACAGGCTTCTCTGCGACCACTGACAAAACTTTCAGAATGGGAGGGTCTCAGTCCCAGCACCAGCACAAGGGAGGGGTGAGACCTTCAAAAGAGAAGGCAAGCATGTAAGTCATCCATCATCTAACCATCTTTCAATTTCAATACGAGAGCAACCAATTATGTGTTTGAGTTTTGTCTGTCTCTTTGATTTTTAAGTGTCATTTGCTTAGCCACTGCATACAAGCTTGAGTGGTTAATTCTATTTAAAATGGAAATGTATCAAATGTGGTGCTCATCTAATGTGTGTATGTTCTTGTCAATGTGTTTTTTTTTCTGTGTCATTCCTTATTTTGAGAATTTATCCGTGTTGCAATAATCCGAGGACAGGCTGAGCTGTGACCACTATCACTTGGAACCAGCAAATCAAGGTCAGCTTGATCTGTTTGAAACGATTCTGCCATTGTCTCGCTGCTGCCGTTTTCTCTGTTTATTTTCATTCCTGTTTCAAAAATTCTTTCCTAGCCATCAGGCCTCGTGTCCCTCCTCCTGTCTGACATCCATTTCATTGCCAGGAGGGATTTCTGGAGAAGTGACCCACTTTCCTTGTCCATGTCATGAAGGGGACACTGAAAGATGTGAATTCTGATTTCAGGCCCATGTTGTCTGATCCCTGTTGACTGAGGCACTGCACTGTCATGAGTTTCACTCAGGCCATACTCTTGTTTACAGGAAGAAACTGCTCATGTGTCTTTACAGGCACCTCTCCCAAGTTCCACAGCACCCCAGCTGGAATACATCAGTGTTCATTACTGATAATAAACGTCAAGCGCAAGCACAGAAAACGTGAATCCACAACAAATTTGCTGCACTGTTTACTGCTGCTTTTTTAACCCTTGAATCTCCTCCTGTCAGCTCTCACTTTGAGTAGGTTTTGTCTGAGCCTGTTCACTCATGGAATGGAGGATATTGAGGGATCTTTGTGGTTATGTCACCTGCCAGGAATGAATGTGTGAGAACTGGTGATTTTTGTTCTTGATGCAAACCACATGATTTGAGTAGCCAAATGGGGAAGGAGCCAGGTCAACGGCAGGAGCTTTTCACAAAGGGTCCGAATCTTCTGACCCAGTCTACTCCCGCTTCTGTGGCAATCTCACCATCGTGGTGAAAAATGAACACTCTCTATGGAGGCAAACCTATCCCAGCATCCATAGCAGAAGTGGAAGCCCTCTATTAAAATTATGAACCTCCTCTTTGAGGAATCTTATTTGCTCAATCAGCCTCCAAGGAATTTGACAAAGGGGAGTGAATATGAAAAGAAATACATTGTGTCATGACTGTCGCAGATGCTCCATATCTAAAATTGGTTCAAAAACAGTTGGTTGAATAGTCAGTATGCACCTTGCCCTTTGTCAGGCATGGTGGCTGTATGAGCACAGAACAACAAGACAAATACCACAGGGCAAAATCAATCAGACTGTTTGCTTTCAGGTAGAAGGTGCAATGGAAACACGTTTTCGGCTGCACGACAACTTGTGCAATGGCTGCTATGTTTAGTATCCCGTTCCAGGCTCCATCAAGTGAGTTTCGCTCAAAAATGATTTATCTTGTCTGTACCAATGGGGTAGATGACTCATTGGTTACTTACATAGCGGGAAGGGAATGGGACGGAGATGGTTCAATTGGAGGGATGGTGACTGTTGTGTACATCTCACGGTCAGAAAATCATTAAGAGACAAACTCAGCAGATCATGACTGTGTCACAGCATGTGGCCTGACGGTATGAAGGCCTTAGGCTTCATGTTAACTTGGGCCACTTGAAGCATGACATGCTGATTAACTCTTTGTAACTGAACAGCTGAATGTTAGCCCAGACATGGAAGTCGGCCATGAATTAAATATTTACATGGCTTTATGAGCTAGAATAACATGTGAACAGATGTTGGAGTTTTCATGTTATGTTCCTACGTCTTTATTGTATAACATATTGCTGCATTGAGATTTCGTGGCAAAAGTGAGTTAACGAAAGCTTGCCAATGGAATACAATGTGGGAATATGTGAGGTTTTTCCTTTGGCAGGAAGAACAGAGGAGCTGAATATTATTTACATGGACAAAGACTGCAGAGAACTCATTGTGCAGGTAACAGTGAAGGACAGTGTTGACTGTTATTCCAAAGGGAATGATATATGAATATTGGGAAGTCTTGCTAAAACAAGACAAGCACATGACATACCGTACCTTAGAATACTGTGAACAGCTTTGATCCCTTTATTTAAGAATAGATGTGATGGCACTATTAGGCAGTCCAGAGAAAGTTCACTAGGCTGGCCCTGGATATGGACAGACTGATGTATCCGGACAGGTCGAATAGCTTGGGCCTGTACTCATTGGAGTTTAGAAGGATGAGAAGCAGCCTTATTAAAACCTTAAAAAAGATTCTTGGGGGCTTGAGGGAGTAAATGTGGAACAGTTGTTCCCCATGTGGGGAAGTGTAGGGCATCATTTCAGAATAAGGGTTTCAACAGATGAGGATGAATCCTGTCTCTCAGAGGTCAGTGAATCTGCGGAATTTTGTACTACAGAGGTCCTGCTGAGGTTGGGTCATTAAGTATATTCAAAGCAGAGGGGTGGCATGGTGTCTCAGTGGCTCGCGCTGCTGCCTCCCAACCCCAGGAACCCAGGTTCGATTCCAGCCTCAGGCAACTGTCTGTGTGAAGTTTGCACATTCTCCCCGTGTCTGTGTGGGTTTCAGTCAGGAAGGGAATCAAGAGTTCTGGGGAAAAGGTAGGAAAGTAGAGTTGAAACTTGCCAAATTCGCCATGATCACATTGAATAGCAGACTTGATGAGCCAAATCATAGAATCCTTACAGTGTAGAAACAGGCCATTTGGCCCAACAAGTCCACACTGACCCTCCAAACAGTAACCCAGCCCCTACACTATTACCCCATATTTACCCCTGAATAATGCACCTAGCCGACTCAGCCCCTACCCTATTACCCCATATTTACCCCTGAATAATGTACCTAGCCTACACATCCCTGAACACTATGGGCAATTTAGCATGGCCAATTCACCTAGTCTGCACCCAGAGGAAACCCATGCAAACACAGGGAGAATGTTCAAACTCCACACAGACAGTCGCCCAAGGATGGAATCGAACCCGGGTCCCTGGCGCTGGGAGGCAGCAGTGCTAACCACTGAGCCACCGTGCCGCCCCCAAATGTTTCACTTTTGTTCCTACATTGCATGGCTTTAATTGGAGGTGACCTCATAGTGCACCGAGAGCAGAGATGCTGCTTCATTTGAGCAGCCAGCGTTACTGCAGGGATTTAGATGATACCTGGGACCTGCACAGCAGCACAGGGCAGTGTAAGGACTGAAAGGAAGGCAGGATGAGAGGCGGATGTTTGAATCTTTTACTTAGGAACTGGGATTTCCATTCACATGGTCAAAAAAGACAAGCCTGTCAATGACACCTTAATGAAGCTGACTGAAATTATGAAACTAAACACTGACTGCTCCATTCAGCAACAGTGACCCACATCAAATAGTTCATGAATCAAGCCACTGCACAGGTATTATGTTGAATGTCAGTCTAGAGGGTTTGTTGTTTAAATAACCAAGGGAGTATTGGCATCCAAGGAGGTGAGGCAAGTTGTCAATTAGCCCACCGTTCCTCAGCTGGACTAAGATTCAAAGATTCTGAACCATGTCACAAAACAAATCTAACATTGACCCTTCGTACAGTTGGATCTTGTCGTTCAATCACTGTGCACTGTGTACAAGTTGATTTTCTGCTTCCAAAACTTGCCTGAAATATAATGTATTCACAGGGCATTCCAATGTCTTCATGGTCCGTTGCATATGACCTCAATTCTATTCTGTGCTGTGTTTAATGTTTACAATGTGGGAAGCGATGCCAGGAAATCACTGAGGCAGAAAAAAGAATGGAAAGGAGGGGTTGTACGTGGATGGAGGGGGACATGATTATCTGAGAAAGAGAGTGGGGCTATGAAACGTGAGGTGGTTGGGCACAGAGAGAAGTTTGCAATGCAGGGGGTTTGCAGCGAAAGACTAGTAGAGGGCAGGTAAGGGAGCTAAAACAATTCCACAGAGGCCGGTAACCTGTCACCAAGTCTCCCTTTATTTACATTGACTCTGACCAGCTAGCACAGAGCCAGTCCCAACAGTCAGGAGAATCCCTCAGGTTCCTGTTTGTAACTGTTAGCCAGGGCTCCCGAATTAGCCCAAGTTAGTAATCCCAATCAGGGATCTCATACTCAGTGAGGTCTAACTGGCCAACCTCAGTCCAATCACTACAGGAGCAGAGTGGTGCTTACCACAGGGAGAGGCCATTCGAGAGATTGGAGTGCACAGGTTTATCTGTTTTGGCTGAATCGGGGGAATTGTGTGGCTGAATATGTTATTGTGTGGTCACCCCCAGGAAGGACAGGTGAGGCAGAGGAGGGTTTACACAGGCAGAGGCCAGCACTTTCAGCTGAGAAATACGGTTGGAGTTTCTCTCAGCTCGAACAACCAAAGTTATTGGACAGAAGGAGTGGGAAATGATCATGGTGGGAGGGGATGAAACCAGAGTTCCAGGAGGGGAGGGTCTGTGCAAATTACTGAGCCAAAACAACATACACTCTCACCCTCACATCCTCTTCGGTCTCCCACACAACTGTTTCACATCACTCCAATTCCCACAGCCAGCAGCAAGCTGGTCAATACCACAGAGAATGGGAGCTGGATTGCTCTCTTTCCCTGACCAGTCAGAAACCAAAGGAGGAGCACTTCACAAACACCAGTTAAAACAGAAAGTGAGACCAAGGGACGATTCTCCATCCAGTGTTGGGTTTGCCTGTTGGAAAAGGTGGGTGTGTGGTGGTGGCAGGGAAGGAGGGGAGCTGATTTGAGACGCAGGCGGGTTCTCCACTAAAATGTGCCCTTTTATACCAAGAGAAAGAGGAAGAGGTCGACCTCAGCCAGCACTGAGGTATCTACTGAGGTATCAACACAGCCATCAACCCCAATATCCCTCAGCCAACACTGAAGATGATTGGGAATATGAGCGTGATCCTTCAGTCACTTTCCCAGGAGTGGGACCGTCATTGACAACATTCAGATGAACTGTCCTGAATGAGATGCTTTCTCAGAGAGAGTTAAGGATCACACAGCATCAGGTTATGGTCCAACAAATTTATTTGGAAGTAGCTTTTGGAGTGTGGCTCCCTAATGAAGGAGTCTACCTTCAAAGGCTAGTACTTCCAAATAAACCTGTTGGACTATAACCTGGTGTTCCTTGATTCTTAACTTTGTCCAGAGCTGAAAATGTGTTGCTGGAAAAGCGCAGCAGGTCAGACAGCATCCAGGGAACAGGAGAATCGACGTTTCGGGCATAAGCCCTTCTTCAGGAAACTGGGCTTATGCCCAAAACGTCGATTCTCCTGTTCCCTGGATGCTGCCTGACCTGCTGCGCTTTTCCAGCAACACATTTTCAGCTCTGATCTCCAGCATCTGCAGACCTCACTTTCTCCTCTTAACTTTGTCCACCCCAGTCCAACACTGGCGCCTCTACCCAGGAAAGGTCATGGGTTCATGAGTATAACACCACAGTCAGTGGCAGGTGGGAGCTGCTCTAACCGAGATAAGCATGGCTTGCAGTAAATTGTCATTGGCTGCAGCAGAAAATTGGAACAACATAGAGACCTCAAAGCTGGAGGGGGTGAGGGGTGAGTCTGTGGCAGAGAATTTTGAAAAGAAGTCCAAGAAATTTCAAACTGAGGCATCGCTAGCCCAACCATGAGGCAGTGCCCCCTTATCCAAATCTTTGCTGATGGCTTTGTAGTTGGGATGTTAAAAAAACACGACTTTCAACTGGCTGCATGGATTAGCAGGTTGCAGGGATAAGGCGGGGCTGTTGTTCTGGGTAAGATGCTTTTCAGAGGGTCAAATGGCTTCTATCAGCACTGTAGGGATTGTGTGATCAGAAATTGCCAGCTTTGACTCCCAATCTGCACCGAGCCTGTATGGCAATCATCCAGATCCAGTAACCTCAGGTTTGAGAGAGTTCAGTCACTGTGCTGCTGCTGCTGGTGAACATGCCTGTGGATGCTGAGTCACAGTGGAATCAGGTTGCCCTGTGGACTCTCCTCGCAATCAACTCTCCTGTCATACTCTGTCCGCAGCCTGAAGCGTGCAGTGGGGAGGGCTTGCACAGCTTTGGTAAGGCACTTGTTGGATGAGACCCCTCCAATGGGAGATGAAACCTTCAGGAAAGGACAGGGCAGGGAGCAGAAAAGGGAAGACTTACATGAGGGGTGACTGTAGGGTACTGATAATGTTACAAGCTTCACAATCTGCTAGCCCGTACTAATGACTGGGTGCAAGGGCTCAAACCCTCTGCTAGATTCAAATTGAATAATGGTCTGGAATTGAAAGCTTGTCACAGTAATGGTGACCATGAAAATATCATTGATTGTTGCAAAACCACACCCGGTTCTCCCATGCCCTTCAGTGAAGGACATCTGCTGTCCTTACTCAGTTAGACGTCCATGCGACTCCAGGCCCACAGCCATGCGGCTGATTCTGTCTGCCCTACGAAATGGCAGAGTGTGCCACTTAATTGAAGAGCAACGATGGATGGGCGACCTGTACCGGCCCAGCCAGTGGCACTCACTTCCCCAGAAAAGAACAGAAAGAAAAGAGATTATGTTGCCAGCAATGAATGAATTGTGCGACCAGAATCATTGTGCTGCGTGGAAATCTCGGGGGTATATCCTCTCTGTCTGGCTGACAGGCTTTTGAAATTGTGTGCTGGCCAAATCTGATTACCACAGAACCATTCCAGTTTGTGCAAGCTCGACCCTAAATGGTCGCTATCACATCATCTGTGACGTATCAGGAAATATCTGGTGGCATTAATACAGAGCAATTGACTGACCCTGCCAGTAAAGAGTTCATGTTGTGTTACTCTGATAACAGTGAGTGCTTAAGTTTCAGTCGCATGAATAGCCTACATTGACTGCAGCACTGTACTGTCACATTTTTTCCCCACTCGTTTAATTCTGGAACAATGAATGGTGGCATTGTGTAAGTGAGATTCAGGAGAGTCGATCATTGTTTTACCACTGCATATTAGTGCTGCTGCCAGGGCCAGTATTTGATGCTCCTCAATAAATGCCCTTGAACTGAGTGGCTTGCCAGGCCAGTTCAGAGAGCAAGTTACAAGTCGACCACAAGGGCTCTTGTGGAATAGTGGTAGTGTCCCTACCTTTGAGCTAGAAGATTTCAAATCCCACATGTTCCAGAGGTGTGTCATAACATCTCTGAACAGATTGACTAGGAAATACACAGAACAAGAGTCAACCACATTTCTGTAAATGAGACCAAAACAATGTGGATGGTGGAGATCAGCAATAAAAGACACAGCAAGTGTTGGAGAAACTCAGTCAGTCTGACAGTGTCTGTGGAGAGAGTGAGACAAAGCAAATGTTTCAAGCCCAGTATCACTGCTCTCTGGAATATTCAGGTTGCAGTGGATCTGGAGTGACACGTGTGCCAGACCGCATAGGATGACAGATTTCCTACCCTGTGATCAGATAGGGGTTTTTTGACAACTGTCTCTAGTTTATTGGGCATCATTGCTGAGATGGAATTTCAATCCTTGAATTAAAAATGAGTTGAATTTATATTCCACCAGCTGTGCTTACATCTCAGGAACAGCATGGTAGCTACAATAACTCAAAGGCATATTAATGATGACTAATGAGATGCAGAGAAGTTATAGAACCAGAGAATCTCTTCAGTATGGAAGCAGGTTATTTGGCCCATCAAGACCATTTTGACCCTCTGAAGAGCATCCTACTCATTTCCACCACCCCGACCCTATCCCTGTAGCCCTGCATTTCCTATGGCTAACCTACCTAGCCTAATATCCCTGAACACTATGGGCAATTTAGCCTGGCCAATCCACCCTAACCTCCACATCTTTGGACTGTGGGAGGAAACTGGAGCACCCGGAGGAAACCCAGGCAGACATGGGGTTTGCTGCTCGTCGGATGCTGCCTGAATTGCTGTGCTCTTCCAGCACCACTGATCCAGAATGTAACTAATGGTCCCAATCAACAACAACTGGTTCCCCCACATTGATCTTTACCCATTTGTTTGTCTGTCCAAATGTTGTTCTCGCTCTCTGGGCTCCACCTCCTCCTGTCTTTTACTCATCCCCCCCCATCCCACCTTCAGTATGCAGACCAACCTTTTCCGGGCGACAGTCAGTTCTGACCCGTGCTCACGGCAGCCAAAACGTTGACTCTGATTTCCTTCCACAGCTGCTGCCAGACCTGCTGAATTTTCCCAGCATTTTCTGTTTGTGTTCCTGATTTCCAGCAACCCCAGTTGTTGTTTTTCAGAGCGAAGACATGGGTTGTTGGCAAGATGAGACTGTACCAGAGTCTGCTATCTACCCAAAACTCCTGAAAGGGTCCAATGATTCACCCCAGTGGCTGCATATTCTATATCAGACTGAGCAGAACTTCAGCTTGGCTCACAGATTAACCCTTTCATATTCATCACCATGTGCATAAGGTTGATGAACAACAATCACATGGTGCCAGAATTGGCTTTGTAATGAGTGGTGGAGGGGGCTCGATCAGCTTGAAGGAATGTAAGTGCCAGGCAGCATCAGGAGGTGGAGAAATCGACGTTTCGGGTGTAACCCTTGTTCAGGACTGGGGGTGGGTACGGGGGGGGGGGAGGCAAATGTAAACCCCCAGGAAGGGATGTGACACATGGGTGGAGAGTGGGATAAGTACCAGTTTGTCTCAGTCAAGAGGATGGTGCTCGAACCCTATTTGAACAAGTGATAGAATCCTGGATGTGGGAGTTTGTCCTATTTTCAGGAGAAGATTCTGCTCGCGGGACATTAAAGATGGTGGAGGGTCCTGGTTTTCCTCTCAACTTAAATGCAGTGCTGACCAGCTCGATTAGACCAGTTGTTGGAGATTTCTTATCTACCAGTGTCTCTGCACTGGTCATTCACCTCACTGCCATCTGTAAAATGCTGATGTCAGCAGCTTTTCTCTCATACTGATCTTCATCCGACTCCAAGCACTTTGGGGCATTTTTGAGGGATGTGACAAGGCACTATAGAAATGCAGCATCATCACTAGTGTGATACTTACGGATGAGAATGACTCACTGGAGGATGGTGAAATGGATACTGACAGGTGGAAGTCTCTCTGTCGGAGTAGCAGTTCAGTGAATTATGCAGTGTCAGGGTGGTCAACGTGTCAGGGTTGAAGTTCAGGACATTCCAGGGGGATATTCACTGCGTCCAGGCCAGCACTGTCAGTCCAGCTCTTGTTGCAGATGTGGGCTGCAGACAGCAGCACATCTCAGTGCAGGTGCATGGCACCACACAAGACATGGGCAAAGCCACAGAAGGGTGAAGGATCTGCTGCACACCACTCCCACATAGCCGGGAGTTGGAATACATGTGTTGTTTGCTAGTATCGGACCTCATTGGGAAGGGAAACTTAATTCTGGCAAGTTGGCCTCTCGATGAGCACTCATGACATCACAGTGCATGCAAAAGGGCGTTCTCTGCTGGCCATCTGGACTCTTCCTCTTTCTTGCTTTCCTTCCCACTTTGGGAGAAGCTGGAATATCTGCCTAACGTCTACAGCACATCAACAAGTCTTAGAGTCCAGCAAATTTGATTGAGCCTTTATGTTACAAACATGTGAACCAGGACCAAACGTAAGGTCTCTGGGTCCTTGAAGCCTGTTCTGCCATTGAATAAGATCATGGCTGGTCTGATTTTAACATCAACTTCACATTCCTGCACACCTTCATTCACCCTTCACCCTATTGGTCATCAACAATCTGTCCACCTCTATCTTCAAAACATTGAATGATCTGACAATGTTCCACAGGCACCATCTCCTCCCAGAATTCCCTTCAACATACTGGTATAATCTTCTATGCTTTCTCTCTCATGTGTTACCTCGCTTCCCCCATATGTGATGAAGTAACCTGCACTTGTCTTTCTGTCATTGCGTGATAACTCAATGACCATCCAGTAGCATCATATTGGTGGAGATTATTTTATAAACTGTGCCAAACCCAGAGCTCTGAAATTCATCACACCAGTTGTCATGGCTCCTGACAATTTATTCCAGACCATAAGACGCAGGAGAAGAAATTAGGCTATTCAGCCCATCGAGTTGCTCCGTCATTCAATCATGGCTGATAAGTTTCTCATCCCCATTCTCCTACTTCCTCCACATAACCCTTGACCCCCCTTGACAATCAAGAACCAATCTATCTCCGTCTTAAATATACTCAATGACCTGGCCTCCACAGCCTTCTGTGGCAGTGAATTCCATAGATTCACCACTCTCTGGCTGAAGAAGTTTCTCCTTATCTCTGTTCTAAAAGGTCTTCCCTTTACTGTAAGACTGTGCCCTTGGTTCCAAGTCTCTCCTACCAATGGAAGCATCTTTTCAATATCTACTCTGCCCAGGCCATTCAGTATTCTGTAAGTTTCAATTAGATTCCCCCTCATCCTTCTCAACTTCATTGAGGAGAGTCTCAGAATCCTCAAACGTTTGTCATATGTCAAGCTTTTCATTCCTGGGACCAATCTCATTGTAGTTTGTAAGGTCTGTTTGTTTGAACAGCTATGGATATGCTTCCTCTTGAACTTTACACAAGAACATGATGGAAACACTCAGTGAGACAGGCAGCCTCTGAGCAGAACAGAAAACAGAGGAAACCTTTCAGGCCAAGTAACTGCTGCAGCCTGAATTAGTCTGTGTTCGAGCTGCTAACTGGTTGTGAGTGAGTGCGTGGATTATTCTGATTCTAATGGAAGGTCATTGGTGCTGATAGTAAGCGATACATTTCTTTTCTCCCTCTCTTTCTCCGTCTCCATAGATTCTGCCAGATGTGCTGAATGTTTTCAACATTTCCTGCTTTTGTTTCAGATTTGAAGCATGCACAGCACTTTATCTCGATGATTAGTTTCCTGTCTTCAGAATGTATTTCTGTCAGTGCTTTTGCAACAATTTTGCCAACTCATTCAAATAGTTCCACCCTTAACTGGACAATATCCAGGTCACCTCGTAAGCTAGGATCTCCTGTGAGGTAAAGGGAGACAGTGTGGTGATGCCAGCATTATGTATATGTGCCTCACCACCACCTCCTCCAGGGTAATTAGGGTTGAGTGCTGGCTTTGTCAATGATGTCTGCATCCGAGGAACATAGGAACAGGCCAATCAGCCCCACAAGCCAGTACCACCATTCATTGGGATGGAGGCTGATCTGTGTCCTAACTCCAGCTATCTGCCTTTTGCCCATGTCCTTAACACCTCTGCTTAACAAAACTGTATGTATCTTTGATTTGAATTGATGACTGACCTGACATCTACGGTCATTTGTGGAAGAGAGTTCTATACACGTCCCACCCTTTGTGCTTCCTAACATTTGTCAGCCAATTTAAATGAAGTCTGTCTTTCTTGTCCCTGAAGGGAGAAGGTGTGGCCGTGTTTTAACACGCTGCTGCCTCCCTCACCTGTCTTGGCTGGCGTCTGGAGAGGGGGCTGTGGTGCGCGGACACGAGCTGCTGAGACATTTCCTCTCTTGTTGCAGGGACACAGCGGGTCTCCACACAGGAGCCCCCAGAGGACAGCATGGCGCAGATCAGCAAGCCGCCTCTTTCGGTCACTGTGGAGGACGAAAAGGCCTTCGGCCCACCTCGCTGTATTGCACTGGCCTGGAACGTCATTGCAGTGCCCTGTCGAGCTGCCTGTTCCCCTGTCCGTCAACCGCAGATGAGATTTCCTCTTTAAGGTAGACCAACCACAAAGAAACATACGGGGGAACCTACACTTATGTTGTCTCTTTTACCACCATTTGCTCACCCTTTGCGGCCAGTTCTCTTTTTGGTTGGAAACGTTGCCAATGTAGGAGAACACCACAGACCATGTCCTCACAGCAAGATCCCACAAGCAGGTCACATTCATTGGGTGATATGGCCAAGAGATAAATGTTGCCCGTGGCCACTGGGGGAAGCTCCCACACACTTTCACAGCTACCTGAGAGGACAAATGAGGTATGCTCGATTAACATCTGGCATCTCCGACTGTGCAGTGCTCTCAACTTACTACCTCTGCAGTTGGAATCGAACCCACAACCTTCAGACAAGACCTGAGAATTTCTGAGCAGCTTTGAGCTGGTTCTGAACAGCAGACGATCGACTCACCCACGTCCCCTCCTCCCCTCCTCAACAGCAACCCCACACCACCCCTTTCCCGAGCCCCCCTTGAACTGGTCAAGCTTGGGTCCAGTCAGACAAAGCAAGAAGTAGACTCATCTGAATGACAAGCTGAGCCTCGCCACGGTCAAGGGTCAGACTCTATGTGCTGTCAGACTCTATTTGCCATCAAGTCGGCCAGTATCATCAAGTCGGAGGGCGGTAAGGTTGTCCTTCATGTTCCATGACAATGCAGCTGCATAACTGAGACATTGATCAGATGGGCTGATAGACCAAGGAGTGTCAGATGGTGTTTAATTTAGATAAAGGCGAGGTGCTGCATTTTGGTAAGGCAAATCAGGGCACTTAATGGTAAGGTCCTGGGGAGTGTCGTTGAACAAAGAGACCTTGGAGTGCAGATTCATAGTTCCTTGAAAGTAGAGTTACAGTTAGATAGGATAGTGAAGAAGGCATTTGGTATGCTTTCCTTTATTGGTCAGAGCATTGAGTACAGGAGTTGGAAGGTCATGTTGCGGTTGTACAGGACATTGGTTTGGCCATTTTTGGAATATTACATACAAGTCTAGTCTCCCTGTTATAGGAAAGTTGTTGTGAAACTTGAAAGAGTTCAGAAAAGATTTACAAGGATGTTGCCAGGGTTGGAGGGTTTGAGAAATAGGGAGAAGTTAAATAGGGCTGGGGCTGTTTTCCCTGGAGCACCGGAGGCTGAGGGGTGACCTTATAGAAGTTTATAAAATCATGAGGGGGCATGGATAGGATGAATAGACAAAATCTTTTCCCTGGGGTGGGAAAGTCCAGAACTTAGAGGGCATAGGCTTAGAGTGAGAGGGGAAATATTTCAAAGGGACCTAAGGGGCAGAGGGTGGTGCGCGTATGGAATGAGCTGCCAGAGGAAGTGGTGGAGGCTGGTACAATTGCTACATTTAAAAGGCATCTGGATGGGTATATGAATAAGAAGGGTAAGGAGGAAATGGGCCAGGTGCTGGCTAATGGGACCAGATTAGGTTAGGATATCTGGTCGCCATGGACGAGTTGGGCCGAAGGGTCTGTTTCCATGCTGTACACATCTGTGACTCTCCAACTCCAATGCAGCAAAGTAATTTCCAATGCAATTGAAACCATTTGGACCTTTAATGACTGTGTCCCTCAGTCAGTGGGCCCTTACCTTAACTTGCACCACTCCCTGTCATCCCACCCAAACTGACCTATGATGGTTCCGTTTTAAAATTCTTATCCTTGGTTTCAAATCCCTTCGTAGCCTTGTCCCTCCATCACTTTGTTCCACCCTCCAATCCCACAACCTTCAGTCTTCTCTGTGCTCCTCTAATACTGTCAAAGGTCAGCCAGATAGGGTGAGGATGGTAGATTTCCCTGTCTAAAGGGTATGAGAGAACCTGATGAGTTTTCAATAAACATCAAGGGTAACTTCATAGCCGAGACTAGCTTTCACTTCCAGATGTTTCTGATTAAATTCAAATCCCACCAGCTGTCATTGTGATGGGATTTCAGTCCAAGTTCCCCAGACATTCACCTGGGCTTCTGGATTCGTAATTCAGAGACAGGGTGTGGTGACATTGAGTGACAATTATAGGTGGAATTAAAATGCTTGAGTGTTCCCAGGCTGCAATGGATCTGACACCATGTGCTATTTTTGTTGGAAGATACAAACATGTCATTCAGAAATCAAAAATATGTTTCTAGAGGAAAAGGACACCAAGTTCTTTTTCTGTCCTGACTTTCACAAGGCACAGAGGATCCTGAAGGACTTTCAGCCAATGAAGTACTTTAAACTGACCTGCTGTTGTGGTGTAGGAAATGTAATGGCCAATTTGTGCAGGGCAAACTCCCAAATAAAGCAATGTGACAATGCAAGATCATAACTTGTGTGATTTTGACTGAAAAACATGTACTGTCTGGTGCATGAGGACTAAATATTCTGCTTTCTTTTAAATAGCACAGGGAGTCTTTTCACATGACCTTGGGAGAGAAAGAAGGGCCACAGATGTTTAATGTCTCACACCTCCCCCCTTACTTCCCTCCAAAGCCCCAAGGGATCCTTCCATATCCGCCATAAATTCACCTGCACCTCCACACACATCACTTATTGCATCCGCTGCACCGGATGTGACCTCCTCTATATTCGGGAGACAGGCCGCCTACTTGCGGAACGTTTCAGAGAACACCTCTGGGGCACCCGGACCAACCAACCCAACCACCCCGTGGCTCGACACTTCAACTCCCCCTCCCACTCCACCAAGGACATGCAGGTCCTTGGACTCCTCCATC
>NC_057751.1:11433981-11454333 GCF_004010195.1 Chiloscyllium plagiosum
CGATTCTCCTGCTCCTTGGATGCTGCCTGACCTGCTGCGCTTTTCCAGCAACACATTTTCAATACCTTCAGTGGGTCCCTGGATGAAGCACTGGTGGTATGGCCCGCTTTCTGTGTTTAGGTTTCCTTGGACTGGTGACATAATTTCATGTGCTGCTGTCATTTCATGTGGTAATATCATTTTCTATTCTTCATTTCCATAAATAGAAAGTGGGCCGTGCCACCAGTGGAGGCTCACTGATGATGTTACCTCATATGGTGATGAAACGTCTGGAAACAAACCTTTCAGCTCAGCGAGCAAACCTACATCCATATACTGATGTTACTTTGTCAGGCACTTGCCTGCCTTGTCTAATATTCTGCTTTTTGATTACAAAGATCCACATGTTTCTGGAGTCTGAGATCTTTATACCCTCAGGTCACATATGAGGATAGACTCATGATATCATGAGCTTTTTTCTTAAGGGTACACTGTGTCTTTTGAAAGTATACTGACATACTAACTGAGATATCAGTGTTCCTACCATCCTCCTCTGGGCGGTTCAGGTTAAAGGGTGGTCAGTAAGATGTTGGGTTGATCTCCAGACACAGTTTACATGTCTCTCATTCCAAAAGCATGTCTGGTGGAGGGCATGGGGTTGGGCTGTGAAACCCATCCCCCGGCATGGCCCTTCAATCCTTCCATCAATCTCCTTCCTTCGCGTTTCAGTCAATGGAAAATATGGCCCTTGTGAAATGTGGTCACCAAAACAATAAGGTAGAGAATAAAAATAGACAAAAACAGCACGAGTTTTGTTCTGTGATATCATTCAAGGATTCAATCACATGAAGGGCAGCTGCTATCAGGAAGGGGAAACTTAGTTCATCTGACCTTGGAAGTAGACACACACATTGATTGATTGTTAAGATGTTGAAGTGCTTTCAAAGTCTCCTGGTAGATGCTTGTTGGTCTGCGTTTAAACCTTCACTTTGCTGGCATTATATTCAAATGCTCCCCTTATTCAGCAACACCTTCTTCCCTGCTTAATGGACTTCTCAACTTTTAAATGTTATGTTGGTCTCACTCTGTGTGCACCTTCTGTGCAGCTGTAACATTGCATTCAGTGCTCTGTTCTATTTCCCCAGTGCATTTTGTACAGTATGATCTGCCCGTGTTGCAAACAAAACAGAACTTTTCACTGTACCAGGGTACATGTGACAGTAACAAATCGGATCAAATCAAATCATCTGGGTTAGGGTGAGGAAAGGTGTTCTGGCTTTGGACTGACAGCAGCACACACCAGAGCTGAAAGATTTAATTGTGATGTCAGTTTGCTCACATCAGGCCTGTACTCTCTCAGCTGGAGAAGATGAAATAACAGAAGAAGTAGGCCACTCGGCCCTTTGAGTCTGCTCCTCTGTCATGGCAGAACTGTTGGTGGCCTCAGCTCCACTTTCCTGCATGTCCCCGGAACCCTCGACTCCCTTGTGGCAAGAATAATCTGTCCACTTCAGCCTCCATTGCTCTCCGGAAGGTGAATTCCTGAAGACTAATGATCCTCTGAGAAGGATCTTCCCCTCATCGCTTAATGATGATTTTCTTCTGTAAAGGATGTGGGCGAGTAAGATTACATTCACCAATACATCCCAGATATTTCTCCCTCCTTCATGCACTCCACCTCCCAGGATGTGAAGAACAGATTGCAGACCATCTTTATATGGTCTCAATATGGCATCACCAGCTCCTGTAAGGAGTGCTCATGTGGTATATTTATGAACAAGATAGGTTCTTAGGACAATGGTCATGTATTCACCACTAAACAAGCTTTTATTTAAAATTCCTGATCTTATTTATTACTGAGTTCAAATGTTAACCACATGCCATAGTGAGACTCAATCTCATATGCTCACAGCATTAGCTTGGGGCACCAGTCCAGTGACAATACCACAAAACCACCTGCTGGCTCCCACTAACCATGAGATGATAATGAATAGATAATCTGTTTTTATGATGTTGCTGAATGGATACACGTTGTTCTCAGCAGTGGCAGTCTACTTAAATCTTCTTCCAATTCATACCATGGGAACTTTTTGGGTCTACCTGACAGGAATGTGTGGCCTTGGTTTAATTCCTTATCTAAATGACAGTGCAGCAGTCCATCAGTGCTGCAGTGGGAGTTCCAGCCTGGATTATGGGGGTCCTAGGGTGGGGCTTGATCACTCAGTTTTCAGATTCAACAGCTCAACCCACTAACCCTAACACACAAGGTATTCAATGGTAATGTTATGTAAGTGTGCTGCATATACCCTGAGGAACATCTTGTCTTTGTGCCAGCCCTACCCAAGGGATTCTGACTGCATGAAGTCTATTAACCAATCTGATTCGCCCTTCTCTACTCTTTAGGCACTTATCAGTGGAAAGTCACCAATAGTGGGAACAATAAAGCCTTTATCTACCATTGGTGAGCTTCAGGTAGCTCAGCTCAATCCAGGAAGTGGTCTTTTGTAACTTGGTCTGTGGAGGCTCAGAGTTGCACCGTTACCCACTGGGCCTGTGAGGAGAAAGTCCTGGTTTGGGTCCTCAATCCTCCCTCCCCGCAACCTTACACATAGGCAACATGACCATGGCAATAGGCCAGTCACAAAACATCCAGGCACGTGTTGAATATCCATTCACAAACAGAAGTCTACACAAGCTTCCAGAGATGGCCACACTCGAATTTACGACCGTACATGTCTGAATCAAGTCATGCACAATTTGTCGAAGGTGGAACACAGAGCTGGATGAGAAGCTGGTAAAAAGTCGGGAATTGGTTCCTTGGCAGCTACAGAAAACATGCCAAACTGGGACAAGGATGGTCTCCAATTTCCTGAGATCAGGCATACACTTCATTCTTACACCAAGGAGGGATAGCAGCCTGGAATGTTAGTGCAACTCTCACTGCCCAGGTTAGTGAATCAGTAATATCAGGCTATTGGAGAAGCTGTGAACTCAAGCAGTGGCCAGTTCATCTCATCTGCAGAGAGAGCAGGCTACACTGCAAACCCCACACCAAGTCCAAATCTGTCAACAACAAATTTCATCACAATAAAGCCAGAGAGAGGGTTGCAGAATTTCTGGAAGATATACTCTAATTATGTGTTGACAAAGAGAAATGATGAGCAATATTTAACACTGTGACTGAGTTGCTCCATTCACAGGGCCATCCTGTCCTTGGCTTTTCTTTTCAGAGAGGTTGTAAATGACACAAACTCTGAAAACTCTGAGGTTGAAAGATTTTTGGACCAATTTGATTATAGCTAACAGATGCTGCCTCAGCCAAAAGGCTTTCAGACTTTTAAAAGAATACCAGTGCAATGAAAGGGGAGTGGCCAGTTCTCCCAGCTCAGCTTCACTCTGGTTTGGTTTGGTTTTAGCACAGTAGTGTTGTAAAGCTGCTGAGCCCAAAGAAGCAGGTCCATGCTGATCCTCCCTCTCTCTGACCTCCTTCCTATAACAGCCTATGTTTGATTTTACCTTTTGTGCCAAGGGGTGTTTATGGGAATTGTTGCAAGCACTGGGAACAATATCATTAAGGTATTCGGTATTCTGTTCTCTTTTGCTTGTGGTTCTTTCGGTAATCTTGTAAATAAATTCTGTTTTGTGAAACAGTTGCATCACTGCTGGAATATCCGCTTTACACCTGCTTACCTAGGCTACACCTGGGCAGCACGATGGCTCAGTGGTTAGCACTGCTGCCTCACAGCGCCAGGGACCAGGTTTGATTCCAGCCTCGGGTGACTGTCCATGTGGAGTTTGCACGTTCTCCCCGTGTCTGTCTGGGTATCCTCCAGATGCTCCAGTTTCCTGCCACAATCCAAAGGTGGATTGACCATGCTAAATTGCCCATAGTGTTCAGGTGAGTGCAGGTTAGTTGCATTGGGTAGGGTAGGGGATTCCCTGCAGTGCTCAACTCTGTGATCCTTTGGGTATCTGATGTGTGAGGATGGGCAGGCAAGGTGGAGGTGTTTCTTCTGGGATTGCTCCAGGCACTGACTCAGAGTGATCTTCTGTCATGAATGCCGGTCTGATTGCTGATCCCTGTCCCTGGCTCAATGCACCCCATGACTTTGGCAAGCATCAGGCTGGTGTCTATCAGAGTGTCTGAAGCTATATGGATGGTGGGCACCACTTTCACATCAATAGAATGGGCCGACCGTATTTGCAGTGACCATCACTCAGCACGTGGGGATGGGAGCGCACTGGTTCAGAGATGGTCAGGAGTTGGCACTGCCACCCACACAGTGCTCCTCCCACCTGCCCTATCTGTGACGGGGTTTGGGTTTGCAGATTCAGATTTGGACTCTTCAGTCACCTCAGGACCGAGCAGGACCAGAATGGAAGTGAATCACCTTCTACTTGGAGGGACAGCCTGAGAAGAAGCACCAACTCACCACAACACAGATTCATGAAGACAATACCCAGCTCTTGCTGTTGCTGCTGTTTAATAATGGGTAGCAAAGCCCTTGACGACTGCTGCTTCAAAGAGCTATAAGCTGTGCTGATGAAATGATCAACGTGTATTATTGCAGCCAGCACTGACTTGAATATGGGAATGGGGTGCTGGGGTGTGGGTGTGTGTGTGTGTGTGTGTGTGGGAGGGGGGAGCGGAGGGGCGGTGGGGTGCTGTGGCAAGATTGGGTTAACCACTCAGTCTGTGTGTGTGAGGAGCAATGTTAGGCCACATGGAACTGGCACCCTCGTCAGAGATGTCCTCTCATCCTATCCCTTGTATATCAAACCATTTAATTGTTGATGCTCATGGAAATGGGTGTTGACTGCTTGTCATAACCAACACAGACCTTCAGCATCAGACAGAACTGCAGTACTCAAACAATGGCTCTTCAGAGGGGTTCCAGTCAGCTTCAAGTTAATATTGACAACCACTGAGTTGTATATATTTTACGTGACTGATTGTCGTGGTTGTGGGTGTATTCACTGAGCTGGGAAGTTGATTTGCAGATGTTTCGTCCCCCGTCTCAGTGACATCTTTAGTGCTTTGGAGCCTCCTGTGAAGCACTGCTGTACTGTGTCTTTCGGAATTTATTTGGTTTGTTTCTGCTGCTTTCTGTTGCGTTTAGTGGTTCGACAAAGCTAAGACAACAACTCACTAGGACAAAAGAACCTATACCATTCATGTGCAAAAGTCTTATGTTCACATCCAAATCATTTATGTACATGATAAAAAGTAGAGGACCCAGCACCAATCCTTGTGGCACTCCACTGGTCACAGGCCTCCAATCTGAAAAACAACCCTCCACCACCACCCTCTGTCTTCTACCTTTGAGCCAGTTCTGTATCCAAATGGCTCATTCTCCCTATATTCCATGAGATCTAACCTTGCTAACCAGTCTTCCATGGGGAACCTTGTCGAACACCTTACTGAAGTCCATATAGATCACATCTACTGCTCTGCCCTCATCAGTCCTCTTTGTTACTTCTTCAAAAAACTCAATCAAGTTCGCGATACATGATTTCCCACTCACAAAGCCATGTTGACTATCCCTGATCAGTCCTTGCCTTTCCAAGTACAATTAAATCCTGTCCCTCAGGATTCCCTCCAACAACTTGCCCACCACCAATGTCAGGTTCACCGGTCTATAGTTCCCTGGCTTTTCCTTACCATCTTTCTTAAATATTGGCACCATGTTAGCCAACCTCCAGTTTTTCATCACCTCACCTGTGACTATCAATGATATAAATATCTTAGCAAGAGGCCCAGCAATCACTTCCCTAGCTACCTGCAGAGTTTTATAGTCAGTACATTTGTAGATGACACCAAAATTGACACCGACATGAAGAAGGTTACCTCAGAGTACAACGGGATCTTGATCAGATGGGCCAATGGGCTGAGAAGTGGCAGATGGAGTTTAATTTAGATAAATGTGAGGCACTGCATTTTGGAAAAACCAATCAGAGCAGAACTTATGCACTTCATGGTAGGGTCCTGGGGAGTGCTGAACAAAGAGACCTTGGAGTGCAGGGGTTTATAGTTCCTTGAAAGTGGAGTCGCAGGTAGATAGGATAGTGAAGAAGGTGTTTGGTATGCTTTCCTTTATTGGTCAGAGCGTTGAATACAGGAGTTGGAAGGTCATGTTGTGGCTCTCAAGGACATTGCTTCAGCAACATTTGAAATATTGCGTGCAATTCTGGTCTCCTTCCTATTGGAAGGATGTTGCGAAACCTGAAAGGGTTCAGAAATGATTTACAAGGATGTTGCCAGGATGCAGGGTTTGAGCTATAGGGAGAGGCTGAATAGGCTGGGGCTGTTTTCCCCAGAGTGTCGGAGGCTGAGGACCTTATAGAGGTTTATAAAATCATGAGGGGCATGGATAGGGTAAATAAACAAGGTCTTTTCCCTGGGGTGGGGGAGTCTAGAACAAGAGGGCAGAGGCTCAGGGTGAGGGGGGATGATATAAAAGAGACCTAAGGGGCAACGTTTTCATGCAGAGGGTGGTACGTTTATGGAAAGAGTTGCCAGAGGAAGTGGTGGAGGCTGGTACAACTACAGCATTTAAAAGGCATCTGGATGGGTATATGAATAAGAAGCGTTTGGAGGGATATGGGCCAAGTGCTAGCAAATACACTAGATTAGGTTGGGCTATCTGGTCAATATGGATAAGCTGGACCGAAGGGTCTGTTTCTGTGCTGTACATCTCTATGACTCTATGACTCAATGACATGCTGGCTGCTGGTTGGCAGCTCTCAAACACTGAGGGTGAAAGTTGGCTTTTCTTACTGTGTTTTAGGTGCAGTGTGCCCCTCAATATCGTATCAACTCTGATCAAACGTGAACATCTCTCTTACCTTGCACCAGGTGACAGTGTGAAGCTGCACCCTATTGTCCAGGTGAGTCCACTGCCCTAACCTACATCTTATCACATGGTATCATCCTTGTCTTCACTACCTTTCCCCTCGCCTGAGACATGGGACCTTCGGGTCAAGCCATTATCAGTTGTCTCTCCAATGAGAGAAGAGCCCGATGATCCTGTAGGACGAAGGCAACGTCTCCTTTGGTCCTTGTTGGACTTTCTTTTCTTTTGTTCATGGGATGTAGACATTGTTGGCCAGGCCAGCATTTGTTGCCTGTCCTGAATTGCCCTGGATATAGTGGTGCTGAGCTGCCTTCTTGAACTACTGCAGTCCATGTGGCTGTAGGGATACCCACAGTGCCCACAGATGGGGAGGGTGTTCTTGGATTTTGATCCAGTGACACTGAAGGAACAGTGATGTGGTTCCCAAGCCAGGCTGGTGTATACCTTATGGTGCTGTACTCATATCATTATTATCCTTCACGTCACTGGAAGGTTAGGAGGTGTTGGAGATTAAAATGGGGGTATAATCAAGATAGTCTATTTGGAGGAACACAGAGATTTCAGAGGGTTGAAATGAGATTACTGAAACAGATGGAAGAGACCATGGAGAGATTCAGGACAGCACAGACTGGCCTGTGAAACTGATTATTGTGAATAACTCAAGTTAGGAGAAACAGCAAAAGGCTGACAATACATTGCTACAGTTTTGAAGAGAAATAGTTCAACAATTTGTCCAAACTTTTCTTAATTCAACCATTTGTCCAACGTGTCAACTGCCTTAATATTTTGCTGACTCAAACAACTGATCAGCTCTCGAGTGCATGGTCTTGACTGCCATGTTATTAAGCAACAACTGAAATACATCGAAATCTGATTGATCAAGACAGGCCCAAAGGCAGTACTCTTGGGATAACAAGGACCTGGAACATTTCTTGTTGTCCAAGATTTGGAGATGCTGGTGTTGGACTGGAGTGTGCAAAGTTAAAAATCACACAACACCAGGTTATAGTCCAACAGGTTTAATTGGAAGCACTAGCTTTCGGAGCGCTGCTCCCACAACCACCTGATGAAGGAGCGTCGCTCTGAAAGCTAGTGCTTCCAATTAAACCTGTTGGACTATAACCTGCTGCTGTGTGATTTGGATCAAAATCCAAGAACACCCTCCCCATCTGTGGGCACTGTGGGTATCCCTACAGCCACATGGACTGCAGCAGTTCAGGAAGGCAGCTCAGCACCACTATATCCAGGGCAATTCCAGACTTGTTGTACAAGTGCATACTCAGGTACCTGTTCTTGCACCCACCTGATTAAGTTTATTTAAATGGATATTTGTATTCAGTGCTGCTCACTGCTCTGTAATTCAAGCCACAGCTCAAAGAGGGACCTGCATTTATATAGCACTCAACTTCAGTACTTTACAGGCAATAAAATGCAGATCAAAGTGTATTCACTTCTGTGACATAAGACTGTTTTATACAGCATGCTCCTGCAAACAGCAATATGATCATGACCAGATTGGCTTTTTTTGTGATGCAGGCTAGAATCCTCTGATTTCCTTTCACATTTTGCCAGGGGATACGTTTTATGACCAACCTAAAGCTCTCATCAGAAAGATGGCTTTACAGCTCTCCCTCACTTGTCAGTCAGTATGGATTTGATGCTCAAATCTCCACAGTGGGACATGAAGCCACAGAACTTCTGACTGAGTGATGAGGACCCAATGCTTGTGATTCAGCTCAGTCCTTGTTTCTGCAGGGATGCAGACTAATGCACTCACTCAGAAATTTACAATTCAAATAATTGCTCTGTTTAGTTTTGCTTTATTCCTTCTCCCAGAGGGCTCTGAGTCTTTCGAAACTCTTCTCATGGAGAGGCAGAAGGGGCAGAGACCTTGTGCATATTTAAGGCTGAGACAGATGGATTCTTGATCAGTCGGGAAATCGAGGGTTACGGGGAAATGCAAGAAAATGGAAAAGGACTAAACACAGGTACATGGGAGAAGATTAATTGTGAAAACTAGGTGGCATGGACAAGTTGGTCTGATGGTCCGTGCTGTAAACCTCTATGACTCTATGAGGAATGTCAATTGAGAGTTGATGGGAAAATTTCAGGAGGAATGTTGGATCAGCTGCGATCAAATTGAATGTTAGAGCAGGCTCAGGGGCCGAATGAAGTGCTTCCTGTTGAAGGGCTCATGCCCGAAATGTCAATTCTCCTGCTCCTCGGATGCTGCCTGACCAGCTGTGCTCTTCCAGCACCGCAATCTTGAC
The DNA here is from genome assembly GCF_004010195.1 of Chiloscyllium plagiosum. NCBI lineage: Eukaryota > Metazoa > Chordata > Chondrichthyes > Orectolobiformes > Hemiscylliidae > Chiloscyllium > Chiloscyllium plagiosum. Next base: position 11,443,085 of record NC_057751.1, read on the forward strand.
TCTGACTCTCTAGCATCTGCAGTCCTCACTTTCTCCCTGAGTGGCCGAATGGTCTACTCCTGTTTTTATTTCTTCTAGTCTTGCAGTCTTAACAGAATGCGGGCATTGCTGTAAGACCCTGAGACACCAATTGTTGCCCACCCTTAATGGTTTTGGTGAGCTGCCTTCTTGAACTGCTGCAGTCCACATTCTGCAGGTAGACCCACAGTGATCTTAAAAGACAGTTCCAGGATTTTGACCAACTCAACACCTGTGCTGCCACCTCTTCCAGCACCTCACCACCGCCTGTGCCAGACGCACTTCACCATCACCTGTGCCAGACCCACCTCACCACCGCCTGTGTCAGACTCACCTCACCATCGCCTATGCCAGACCCACCTCACCACTGCCCGTGCCAGACACAGCACACCACTGACAGTGCCAGACATACCTCACCACCGTCTGTGCCAGATCCACCTCACCATCATCTGTGCCAGACCTACCTCACCACCGCCTGTGCCAGACCCACCTCGCCACCACCTGTGCTAGAACCACCTCACCACCGCTTGTGCCTGACCTACCTCACCACCGCCTGTGCCAGACCCACCTCAGCACTGCCTGTGCCAGACCCACCTCATCACTGACTGTGCCAGACCCACCTCACCACCGCCAGTGCCAGACACACCTCACCATCGCCTGTGCCAGACCCACCTCACCACTGCCTGTGCCAGACACACCTCACCACTGCCAGTTCCAGACACACCTCACTACCGCCTGCGCCAGACCCAGCTCACCACCGCCAGTGCCAGACCTACCTCACCACCGTCTGTGCCAGACCACTTCACCATCATCTTTGCCAGACCGACCACACCACTGCCTGTGCAAGACACACTTCACCATCGCCTGTGCCAGACCCACCTCACCATCACCTGTGCCAGACGCACTTCACTACCGCCAGTGCCAGACCCACCTCACCACTGCCTGTGCCAGACCCACCTCACCAGCACCTGTGCCAGACCCACCCACCACCGCCTGTACCAGACCCACCTCGCCACCGCCTGTGCCAGACCCACCTCACCACTGCCAGTGCCAGACACACCTCACTACTGCCTGTACCAGACCCACCTCACCACTGCCTGTACCAGACCCACCTCGCCACCGCCTGTGCCAGACCCACCTCACCACTGCCAGTGCCAGACACACCTCACTACTGCCTGTGCCAGACATACCTCACTACCGCCTGTGCCACACTGACCTCACGACCGCCTGTGCCAGACACACCTCACCATCGCCTGTGCCAGACCAACCTCACCACCACCTGTGCCAGATGCACTTCACCACTGCCTGTGCCAGACCCACCTCACCACTGCCTGTGCCAGACCCACCTCGCCACCGCCTGTGCTGGACCCACCTCACCACCGCTTGTGCCTGACCTACCTCACCACTGCCAGTGCCAGACACCTCACTATCGCCTGTGCCAGACCAACCTCACCACTGCCAGTGCCAGACCAACCTCACCACCACCTGTGCCAGATGCACTTCACCACTGCCTGTGCCAGACCCACCTCACCACTGCCTGTGCCAGACCCACCTCACCACCGCCTGTGCCAGACCCACCTCACCACTGCCAGTGCCAGACCCACCTCACCACTGCCTGCGCCAGACACATCTCACCACCGCCTGTGCCAGACCCACCTCGCCACCGCCTGTGCTAGACCCACCTCACCACCGCTTGTGCCTGACCTACCTCACCACCGCCAGTGCCAGACCCACCTCACCACTGCCAGTGCCAGACACACCTCACTACCGCCTGTGCCAGACGCTCCTCACTACCGCCTGTGCCAGACAGACCTTACCACTGCCTGTGCGAGACCCACCTCACCATCGCATGTGCCAGACCCTCCTCACCACCGCCAGTGTCAGAAACACCTTACTACCGCCAATGCCAGAAACACCTCACTACTGCCAGTGCCAGACCCACCTGACCACCGCCTGTGCCAGACCCACCTCACCACTGCCAGTAACAGACCCACCTCACCACTGCCTGTGCCAGACACGCCTCACCACCACCTGTGCCAGTCCCACATCACCCATCGCCTGGGCCAGACCAACCTCACCACTGCCTGTGCCAGACACGCCTCACCACCGCCTGTGCCAGACCCACCTCACCACCACCTGTACCAGTCCCACCTCACCATTGCCTGTGCCAGACCCACCTCACTACCGCCTGTTCCAGTCCTACCTCACCATCGCCTGTGCCAGACCCACCTCACCATCGCCTGTGCCAGACCCACCTCACCACCGCCTGAGCCAGACATACCTCACCACCGCCTGTGCCAGAGCAACCTCACCACCGTGTGTGCCAGACCAACCTCACCACTGCCTGTGGCAGACTCACCTCACCACTGCCAGTAACCGACCCACCTCACCACCGCCTGTGCCAGACCCACCTCACCATCGCCAGTGCCTGACCCACCTCACCACCGCCTGTGCCAGACCCACCTCACCACCGCCTGTGCCAGACCCACCTCACCATCGCCAGTGCCAGACACACCTCACCACTGCCTGTGCCAGAACACCCTCACCAGCGCGTGTGGCAGACCTACCTCACCACCCCCTGTGCCAGACACATCTCACCATCACCTGTGCCAGACCCACCTCACCATCGCACCCCCTGTGCCAGTCCCATCTCACCATCACCTGTGCCAGACCCACCTCACCATCGCGAATGGCAGACCCACCTCACCATCGCCTTTGCCAGACCCATCTCACCACCGCCTACCAAACCCACCTCACCACCGCCTGTGCCAGACTCACCTCACCACTGCCAGTAACCGACCCACCTCACCACCGCCTGTGCCAGACCCACCTCACCACCACCTGTGCCAGATCCACCTCACCACTGCCAGTAACAGACCCACCTCACTATCGCCTGTGCCAAACCCACCTCACCATCGTCTGTGCCCGGTCCACCTCACCACCGCCTGTGCCAGACCCACCTCACCACCGCCTGTGCCAGTCCCACCTCACCACTGCCTGTGGCAGACTCACCTCACCACTGCCTGTGCCAGACTCACCTCACCACTGCCAGTAACAGACACACCTCACCACCGCCTGTGCCAGACTCACCTCACCACTACCAGTAACAGACCAACCTCACCACCGCCTGTGCCGGACTCACCTCACCACTGCCAGTAACAGACCCACCTCACCACCGCCTGTGCCAGACCCACCTCACCACTGCCAGTAACAGACCCACCTCACCACCGCCTGTGCAAGATCCACCTCTCCACCGCCTGTGCCAGAACTACCTCACCACTGCATGTGCCAGACCCACCTCACTACCGCCTGTGCCAGGCCCACCTCACCATTGCCTGTGCCAGGCCCACCTCACCATTGCCTGTGCCAGACCCACCTCACTACCGCCTATGCCAGACCCACCTCACCATCGCCTGTGCCAGACCAACCTCACCACTGCCTGTGCCAGGCCCACCTCACCATTGCCTGTGCCAGACCCACCTCGCTACCGCCTGTGACAGTCCCGCCTCACCATCGCCTGTGCCAGACCCACCTCACCATTGCCTGTGCCAGACCCACCTCACCACCGCCTGTGCCAGACCCATCTAACCACTGCCTGTGCCAGATGACCTCACACCGCCTGTACCTTCCTGTAGAAGGGCTTATGCCCAAAACGTCAATTCTCCTGCTGCTTGGATACTGCCTGACCTGCTGTGCTTTTCCAGCAACACATTCTCCACCTCACCACCGCCTGTGCCAGACCCACATCAAGTTAGACTTTAAGTATTGGCAACAAGAACAGACTCAATGTCTTGAATGCTGATTGTGTGATTGTAGATAATTGAATTCTTGGAATTAAGACAGACGTGTAGTTTTCAACTATTCCATCAGTTGATCTCTTAGAAAGACTGAACCATAATTTCCCTTTGAATAGTGTCCAATATTCAGTTGTTATTGTAGACAAATTCAGAATCAATATGAAAAATAAAGCAGGACTTTGCTATAAGCTGTCCCTGATAATATTATCAAGTGTTCCAACTTTCTGATGTAATTTCTATTAAACCCTGGATATCTGCCCAAATGAAATTATAATTAGATTTTAGTGGTGTACGGTCGTGAGTCGCATTTTCCTTGAGCATTATTTTCACATTTAGCATTAATTAGAATTAAGTTGCCAGTGTTGCTCAGAACCAGAAAAGATAAAATTGAATCGAAAAGGCCTCAATGCGCCATGTTAAAAGTCATCTAGATTCCACAATTTCTCCCACTAATTTATCTGATTTGTTCTTCTGTCACTCCTACTCTCCAATCTAGGCTTTCTGTTCTCAGCTTTGCCTTTCTTACCCTCTTCCAACACTTCCAATTTCACTATTCATTTAGCCTCAATTACACTTTCCTACAGCTAACTGCCAGGGCACTTTTGGGTCATTATAACTCATTCCTGAAGAAGGGCATGTGCCCGAAACGTCGAATCTCCTGTTCCCTGGATGCTGCCTGACCTGCTGTGCTGTTCCAGCAATAAAGTTTCAACTTTGATCTCCAGCATCTGCAGACCTCACTTTCTCCTGTGCCAAATCCACCTCACCACCGCGTGTGCCAGACCTATCTCACCACCGCCTGTGCCAGTCCCACATCACCATCGCCTGTGCCAGACCCACCTCACTACCGCCTGTGCCAGACCCACCTCACCACCGCCTGTGTCAGATCCACCTCACCATTGCCTGTGCCAGACCCACCTCACCATGGCCAGTGCCAGACCCACCTCACTACCGCCTGTGCCAGTTCCACTTCACTACCGCCAGTGCCAGACCCACCAATGTAACAGTTGCTGCTCTTTAGGTGCCACCTCATTGCCGTTAGGCTCACCTCATCAATGCCACGTGGAAGTGACTGTCCAGGGTGGCAGTAATTCCTGAATCATGGCAGCATCTACAACAGAGAGTTGGATCAGAAGAATCTGGAACCAAAAAACTTGAGAAAGGCTGTGGGGTGGCACAGTGGCTCAGTGGTTAGCAGCAGGGATGCCTCACAGCGCCAGGGACCCAAGTTCGATCCCAGCCTCGGGTGACTCTCTGTGTGAAGTTTGCACGTTCTCCCCGTGTCTGCGTGGGTTTCCTCCGGGTGCTCCGGTTTCCTCCCACAATCCAAAGATATGCAGGTTAGGTGGTTTGGCCATGCTAAATTGCCCACAGTATCCAGGGATGTGCAGGCTAGGTGAGTGAGTCATGGGAAATGCAGGAATACAGGAGTGGTGGGGGGTTCTTTGGAGGGTTTGTGTGCACTTGATGGGCTGAATGACCTGCTTCCACATTGTAGGGATTGTATAAGGTGCACTGATACACAATACATTTTCCAGACACAGGGACTGATTGAATAGATGGCTGTGGTCTTTTCTCATGCTCTGTACATTTCAAAATCAGTGACTAATATGATTCAGGAAGATAATTTCCTTGTGTATTGTTTGTACAATGTGAGCAGTCTATATCTGTGTGTAATGGGCAAGCCTGGAGAGAGCTGGTGCTGGACTCCGTTTCTCCTACTCACTGCTGTTCAGGTCTTTCTGTCAGAGCACACTGCCCTCTAGTGTTTAATTCATCTCAGTAAATCAAGGCACCTGGTTGAAATTCTTATCATTCATTTTCTCTTCCCTGGCTTCTTCACTTTCTCTTTAACTTTGTGGTTACTTGCATTAAAAACAAAAGACTGACTTTGATAGGCCTTGCAGGTTTGACTGCAGCTGTTCTGCTGTTGTTTTTGTTCTCGTCTGAGATTTGGCCACCATTGGCATTTGTTCACCAAACCTGAGTTGGCCTTTTAACGGAGGGGCTTGCTGGGTCATTTCAGAATGCAGTTAAAAGTCACCCACACAGCTGTGGATCTGGAGTCACATATCGAGACATGAGTCAAATCAGATGGATTTTTGATAATCATGGCATGGTCACCACTGGGCGAACTTTTAATTATATATTTCCAAAAACAAAATTCAAACTCCGCCTGCTACTGTGGCAAATTTGCATCCACATCTCTGGAGCAGTGTCGTGGCACTCATGGCTGCAGTCTAAGCAACACCACAGAATAGCACCATCTCTCCACTTTCTCATAGCTTGCAGCATTAAGTCTCTGGTTCATCACCCTTCCTTCTCTATGTCTCTTTTATACTGTGTCCCAGGTTTGTGGACAGAAACACTCCATATTGTTGACCAGAGCATCAGAGCTGCCTGGTCCTGAACAATCTTTTCCTCAGTCACAGCCTCCCTCTTCGTCTGAAATGGCTGCTGGACTTGGGGGAAGACTGGGCTGAGCTGGTGCTGCCTTTGTGTTTGTATCTGACTGCTCAGTCTGGCTCGCTGACTGTGGGGAGCTTTCCAGACCAGCATTCCTCCTGCCCTCTGAGTTGACTCTTCGTCATGCGCAGTGCTGACACACTTCAGGATACTGAAAGATCTGGGGTCTGACGAAAACAACTCTTGCATTGGACGTGGGGATTTGTGGCCACTGAAGGGTTAGCATCAGAATGGGCCACATTTAAACCTGGAGTTACAAGCATTTTCACTGAAAAGAAACCTGTTCACCATTCAGGGTCATCAGTGAATGCAAACTGTCACTGGTCTTCAGATACCTCAGAGTTCAGCTTGAAGCTACAACATTCTTGAGTAAAGTGTTCAAGATTTGTGAGGTCTGCTGGGACATTCAGTCTGTACTGTACCTTTTAAAAACTGTGTTCTATTCATGGATATCACTGGAAAGACCATCATTTATCTCTCAAACTGAATTTGCCCTGAACTGTATGTCTTGCTCGGTAATTTCCCAGGGCAGTTCAGTGGTTAGCACTATTGCCTCACAGCATCAGCGACCCAGGTTTGATTCCAGCCTCAAGCAACTGTCTGTGTGGAGTTCACATGTTGCCCTCATGTCTGTGTGGGTTTTCTCTGGGTGCTCCAGTTTCCTCTCACAATCCAAACATGTGTGGGTTAGGTGGATTGGCTGTGCCAAAAATTGCCCTGCAGTGTCCAGGGATGTGCAGGCTAGGTGGATTAGCCATGGTAAAAACCCATGCGAGGTTACAGGAACGGGGTGGGTGGGGTGTCTGGTTCAGATACTCTTTGGGTGGTCAGTGCAGACTCGTTGGGCTGAATGGCCTGTAGGGATTCTATGATACTGTGAAATTAAGAGTAAGTCACATTGTTGTGGGACTGGAGTCACATGGAGGCCAGATCAGGGAAGGATATTCCTGAACTTGATGGGTTTTTAACAATCAATCAATGATATTTTTATGGTCATCATTTCAATTCCATACTGGTTGAAATGTTAAATTTTACATTTCACCCGATACTGGAGAGGGATTTGAAACCATATCCCGAGACAAAGTTAACAAAAAACTTCTCAACTATGAGTCCATAGACATTATTGTTGTGCCAGTCATTATTCCTGTCAATAACTCCACAGAGGCGGGTCGCCCATCACCAAGCTGGGAGCTAAATTAGAACGCAGAAGCAAAAGATAGTAATCTCTGGATTACTCGCTGAGCCACGAGCTAAATGGCACAGGGTCAAAAAGATTAAATAGGTCAATGCATGGCTCGAAGATTGGTGTGGGAGAAATGGGTTTGAATTCATGGGACACTGGCATCAACACTGGGGAAGAATGGACCTGTTCCGATGAGATGGTCTTCATTTGAACCATGCTGGGACCAGAGACCCAGTGAATTGCATGTCTCGGGCTGTAGGCAGGGCTTTAAAATAAATAGTTGGGGGGAGCGCACAGGAGGAAGTGAGAATGCAGAACTCAGGAGAGGTTATTAAAGTCTCCAGCACAGGCACAAATAGGACAGAGTGTTTGAAAAGGGTTAGCAATCAAACTTCAAGCACACTGGACAAATGAATAACAATGAAAAGAGGGGCAGTCAATACTGGACTGAAGGTGTTGTATCTGAATGCATGCAGTGTGAGGAATAAGATAAATGAGCTTGTGGCACAAATGGGAGACATGACTGCAAGGGGACCAGGATTGGGAGCTGAATATTCAAGGATATACATCCTATCGAAAAGATAGGCAGGTGGGCAGAGGGGGTGGGGTTGCCTTATTAGTGAGAAGTAAAGTGAAATCAATAGTAAGAAACGAAGTAGGGTCAGATGGTGTAGAATCTGTGTGGGTAGAGTTGAGGAACAGCAAAGGTAAAACAAAACTCGAGTTGGAGTTGTGTACAGGCCTCTAAACAGTAGTCAGGAGCTGGGGCACAAGATACACCAGTAGACGGCAAAGAGGTGTGGGAAAGGCAAAGTTAACAGTGATCATGGGGGATTTCAATATGCAAGTGGACTGGGAAAATCAGATTGGTAGTGGATTGTCAATGAGATGGGTTTTTGGAGCAGCTTATGGTGGAGCCCACTAGGGAACAGGCAATTCTGGGTTTAGTGTTTTGCAATGAGGCAGACTTGATAAGGGAGCTTAAGGTGAAGGAACCCTAAGGGGGCAGTGATCATAATATGATTGAATTTATTGTGCAGTTTGAGAGGGAGAAAATAGAACCAGAGAAAATGGCATTACAGCTGAATAAAGGCAACCGCAGAGGCATGAGCTGGGTAGAATTGGCTGGAGAGAAGCCGAACAGGAAAGACAGTGGAACAGCAATGGCAGGAGTTTCTGGGAGTAATTCAGGAGACATGGCAAAAATGCATCCCGAGGAGTAAGAAGTATGGTACAGGCAGGATGAGACAAGCACGGCTAACTGGGGAAGTCCAGGACAGCATAAAAGCAAAAGGGAAAGCAGATAATGTGATGAAGGGCAGTGGGAAACCAGAAAACTGGGAAGCTTACAAAGACCAACACAGGGCAACAAAAAGAGAAATAAGGAGGGAGATGATTAAATATGAGGGTAAGCTAGCCAGTAATGTAAAGGAGAAAAAAAACTGCAGATGCTAGAATCCAAGGTAGACAAGCAGGAGGCTGGAAGAACACAACAAGCCAGGCAGCATCAGGAGATGGAGAATTCGACATTTCGGGTCTAACCCTTCTTCAGGATTGGGGGTGGGTGTAGATGGAGCTGCAGATAAAGGGAGTGGTAGGGTGGTGAAGTGGGGATAGGTCAAGGGTATGACCCTGTTGGTCAATAGGAGGAATGAAGCCTATTGGTGGCAGGGAGGAGAGGGAGGCCTGGCATGGGAAGCTGGGGAAGGGAAGGGAGGTTATTTGAAATTGGAGAACCCAACATTGAGTCCTCCAGGCTGGAGGCTGCCCAGATGGAAGATGCTGTGTTGTTTCTCCAATCTGCGGTTTGGTTCGTTGTGGCAATGGAGGAGGCCAAAGGTGGTCATGTCAGAAAGGGAGTGGGAAGGGGAATGAAGATGGGTGGTGACTGGGAGGTCTGGTCGGCCCTGTGGCTAGGCTGAGATGCTCAGAGGGACTGTAAAAGTTTCTTTCATTATCAAAAGGGCAAAAGAGAGGCAAAAGTGGATGCTGGGCCGCTGGAAAATGATACTGGAGAGATTATAGGAAGGAAACAAGGAAACAACTGAGGAACAGAGTAATTACTTGCATCAGTCTTCATGGTAGAAGACACAAGTAACATCTCAAAACTTCAAGAGAGTGAGGGGGTAGAGCTGAGTATGGTGGCCATCACCAAGGAGAAGGTGCGAGAAAAACTGTACGGCCATAAAGTGGATAAATAACCTGCACCAGATGGACAACACCCTAGAGTTCTAATGGAGATAGCTGAAAGAGATAGCAGAGGCATTAGTGGTGATCTTTCAGGAATCACTAGAATCCAGAATGGTCCCAGAGGACTGGAAAATCACTAACGTGACACCCCTGTTTAAAAAAAAGGAATAAGACAAAAGATGGAAAAGTACAGCCCAATTAACCTAACCTCGGTCGTGGGTAAGATCCTGGAATCCATTGTAAAGAATGAGATTTCTGAATACTTGGAAGTGCATTGTAAAATCGGGCAAAGTCAGCATGGTTTCATCAAGGGGAGGTCATGCCTGACAAATCTGCTAGAAATATTTGAGGAAGTAACAAGCAGGTTAGACCAAGGCGAGCCAATGGATGTTATCTACCTCAACTTCAAGAAGGCCTTCGACTAGGTGCCGCACAGGAGACTACTGACTAAGCTAAGGGCCCATGGGTGTTACAGGCAAGGGGCTAGCATGGACAGATGCTTGGCTGTCTGGCAGAGAGCAGAGAGTGGGGATAAAAGGGTCCTTCTCAGGATGGCAGCCGGTGACAAGTGGTGTTCTGCAAGGCTCAGTGTTGGGACCACAACTTTTCATTTTATACATTATTGATCTGGTTGAAGGAGCTGAGGGCAATCTGGCTAAGTTAGCAGATGCCACAAAGACAGGTATAGGGACAGATAGCATTGAGCAGGCGGAGAGGCTGCAGAGGATTTGGACAGGTTAAGAGAGTGGGCAAAGAAGTGGCAGATGGAATACAATGTGGGAAAGTGTGAGGTCATTCACCTTGGTAGGAAGAAAAGAGGCATGGACTATTTTCTAAATGGGGAGAAAATTCAGTACTCTGAAGTGCAAAGAGACGAGGGAGTTCTAATCTAGGATTCTCTCAAGAGAGCTTGCAGGTTGAGTCAGTAGTTAGGAAGGCAAATGCAATGATGGCATTGATTTTGAGAGGACTTGAATATAAAAGCAGGGATGTACCAAATGGTCAGGCCACATTTAGAGTATTGTGTGCAGTTTTGGGCCCAATTCAAAGAGATTGTACAAGCACAATATGTCAAACAGCATTTTTCCTTTATAGAATATAGACAATGTGGAAACAGGCTCTTTGGCCCAACAAGTCCACGCTGACCCTCTGAACAGTACTCTATCAAATCATTCCCCATTACTCTACATTTATCTCTAATGCACCTAACCTACACACCCTTGAACACCATGGGCAATTCAGCATGGCCAATTCATCTAACCTATACGTCTTTGGACTGTGGGAGGAAACCAGAGGACAACCATGCAGACACGGGGAGAATGTGCAAACTCCAAACAGACAATGGCCCAAGACTGGAATCCAACCCAGGTCCCTGGCATTGTGAGGTAGCAGTGTGAATCACTGAGCCACCGTGCCATCCTATTTCTTCTGTGGTCTCTGATAAATTGGCTGGTCTTTGGCTGCTCCGCTACACTTAGTCCCATTATGTGTTATGTTTTGCTTTGATCTTCAGTTGCAGTCAGGAGACATAGACACACCAGAGAGAGAGAAAGAGAGGGAAAGAGGCAGAGAGAGAGAGAGAGAGAGAGAGAGAG
>NC_057751.1:11454410-11559960 GCF_004010195.1 Chiloscyllium plagiosum
GGGGTGAGAGATAGAGGGAGAGGGAGAGAGAGAGGGAGAGAGAGGGAGGGAGAGAGAGAGGGAAACTGGTGAATGAAACAATGAGACAATGACTCAAGCTGGCTCTGACCTTCTGAGGGACCAGCAGACTTGCCTGGCTTTGCCAATTCTAAAATCTTCATCGAGACACCAAGATATTTAGTGCATGTGGCTGTTTTCCCTGGAGTATCGGAGGCTGAGGGGTGACCTTATAGAGGTTTAGAAAATAATGTTTAGGATAAATGGTCTTTGTCCTGGGGTGGGGAAGTCCAGAACGAGAGGGCATAATTTTACGGTGAGAGGGAAAAGATTTAAAAGGGATCTAAGGGGTAACTTTTTCACACAGAGTGTGGTGCATGTATGGAATGAGCTGCCAGAGGAAGTAGTGGAGGCTGGTACAATTGCAACATTTAAAAGGTATCTTCTCGATGGGGACATGAACAGGAAGGGTTTCGAGTGATATGGGCCAAATGTTGGCAAATGGGACTAGAGTGTTTTAGGATTTATGGTCTACATGGACGAATTGGAACAAAGGGTCTGTTTCCATGCTGGACACCTCTATGATTCCAGGTGGCTATTCAACTTGAGTGTGCATCACCTTGTTGATCTGATGATGAAAACACTTGCCCTCTGACAAGGTCTGTGAGCTTTGCTTCTCCTTCCTTGAGTGGAAGTTGTTGAAGCCGGAACTGAGGCGACCCCAGTTCTCTCCAAGATTCATGAAGCCAGCCGGCAAACACCAGGCCTAACATTCTCGAGGAGCTGGATCTGTCTGATTTGGTGGGTCTCCGCGGTGATGAAGCTGGTTGCAGCCACAGGTCACATGCTGCTTCCCCTCTGGCCTGAGAAAGTACAGAATTCAGATGTTTCACTCCTCCCTGAGCTCAGGGATTGAGTAATAAAAGAAAACAGGATGAGAGGGCATAGATTTAAAATGCTGTGCAAGCAATGCTAGGGTTCTGATGCAAGGGCATGCAGTTGGGGTCGGAGAACATTGCCTGGAAATGTGGTGGAGGCAGGTTCATCTGAGGCATTCAAGAGGCATTGGATGGTGATTATGATCGAAATTGTGTGCAGGGAGAGGGGAAAGGAAGGAGACTGGCATGTGATCATAGATTTGGGAGTATACAAACTATTGTACATTCCTGATTTCAATTGCTCTAGCTGTACTGCCAAGGCTCAAAGCTCTGGAATTCTCTCCCTAGACCTTACTTGTCCTAATATTTCCTTACATGGATTGGTGTCAAACCTTGTTTGTTAATACTCATGTGAAGTGGCTTTGGATGGTTTATTCGGTTGAAGATAAAAAAAAAGGAAAGAGAAAGACTTTTGTTTCTGTAGTTATTCATGGCCACTCAATGCCTCAAAATATTTTAGAGTCAAGGGGGCACTTTTTTCCAAAATAGTCCATGTATGAAACATAACGACCAACATTTTGCACAGGGAGATCCCACCATTAACAATGGGGGGGGAAGAAATGACCCAGCGATCTGTGTTTTGAGTAAGTATTGCCCAGGGAGATTTCCCCTGCTCTTTGTGGTGGGGGATAATGGATTTCTTGCATTCATTCAAGCAGTCAGACTGAAAGGCAGCCCCACCAATCGTGCAGCACACCCTTCACACTGCATGGGAGTGCCAGCCTGGACTTCTAATGTTCTCTTGTCCAGGAGTGGGGCTTGAACTGAGAGACGAGTGTGCCAGCCTGGCCTGACAAATCAATACTGCTCCTGTACTTTGAATAACGTGACCAGATCAAGCCAAAATGAACTGAAGCATCATATTGGGCTGACAGGTCATCGAGAGTTGGGGACCAAGTGTCCTGTGCCCAAGTTCTCAGATGACACTAAAATGAGTGGGGGAAGACACTGAAATTCTGCAGAGGGATATGGATGGGTGAAGTGACTGGCCAAGGGTCTGGCCGATGGAGTATAATGTTGGTAAATATGAGGTCATCCATTTTGGTGGGAATAAATGGTGAAAAATTGCAGGACGTTGACAGCCTGGGTGTCCTTGTGCATGAATCATAAGAAGTCAGGGTTTGCAGGTGCAGTAGGTAATGAAAAAGGCAAATGCAATATTGTCCTTCATTGCTAGAGGGATGGAGTTTAAACATAGGGAGGCTATGCTGAAGCTGTCTCGGGTACTGATGAGGCCACACCTGGAGTACTGTGTACAGTTTGATCTCCTTACTTGAGAATGGGAGTATTGGCACTGGAGGAGGTGCAGAGAAGATTTGCTAAGTTGTTTCCAGCATTGAATGGATTGCCTTATGAGGAGAGACTGAGTATACTGGGACTATATATATTGGAATTTAGTAGAAGGAGCAATCTAATCGAAACATAAAATTGTGAAAGGAATAGATAAGATAGAAACAGGGAGGTTGTTTCCACTGGTGGGTGAAACTAGAACGAGTGGGCATAGCCTCAAAATATGGGGGAGCAGCTTTCAGACTGAGCTGTGCAGGAATTTGTTCACCCAGAGGGCTGTGTACCTGTGGGATCCCCTGCCCAGTGAGCTTACCCTCTTTGAATGTTTTGTAAGGCAAACACGGACACAGTTGGGAACAGTAAAGGTATTAAGGGTTATGGTGAGAGGGCGGGTAAGTGGACCCGAGGCCTCGGAAAGATCAGCCTGATGCTGTGACCCACTGTCCCCTATACCAGAAATTACATTTCTAATGCTGTGACCCACTGTCCCCTATACCAGGGATTACAGGCCTCATTCTGTGACCCACTGTCCCCATACCAGAAATTAAAGTTCTGATACTGTGACCCACTGTCCCCTATACCAGGGATTACAGGCCTGATGCTGTGACCCACTGTCCCCTACACGGTGGATTATGTGACACTCTGTCCTATTTACCATAGATTACAGGTAGACGTTTTATCATCAATGCTCCCCGATCTTTTTAAGTCAGGTTTTCCAGTATTTCAGGCAATAAATCACATCAGTTCACTTCTTGAACACTTCGTTTGGCTGTTTTCTCCAAAATCACTTGATTTATTTTCTCTAAACGGTGGTTTGCTTACACATACAGCAATGTATTGACCCCACTCATAGCTTTAATAGAGTTACGGTGGCTCAGTAGTTAGCACTGCTGCTTCACAGCACCAGGGTCCCAGGTTTGATTCTGGCCTCGGGAGGCTGTCTGTGTGGAGTTTGGACATTCTCCCCGTGTCTGCGGGCACAGATCCATTTGGCTCTGTGATAAGGTGAGTGTGGGACATCAGTACCAGCACAGATCCATTTGGCTCTGTGATAAGGTGAGTGTGGGTCATCAGTACTAGCACAGATCCATTTGGCCAGGATGGGGTGGTGCAAGACTGAATGAAGAATGATTCAGCGACAGGTGTTTCCCCCAGTTTACCCTGGCACTGCTCCAGGATTTTGACTGACTTGGAGCAGCATTTATCCAGCCCAGCAGCAGCATTAAGTGGCTGCTGGAAGTGCATTGCAACACCTTTCCAAGATGGGATGGGGAGAATAGAGATCTGGTTTTCGACAAGCTGGTTTTGCTCCCTGGAATAAAGCTCCATTAGTTGCTGAGGTCCCAGCAACTGGGTGTGTTTTATTACAGGAGAAAATTATCTCATAGCAAAACAGGCGATACATGTGAATGGTTTGAATAAATAAACGAGCAACCCAGATCCTCGTTCACCTTTAAACAAACAGAGCTGACTGGACAGATCTTCCAAGATTAGGTTTGTCAGTGCTATTCAACAAGTTTTACTTGGCATTTGCAAACAATGAAGTAAAAGCCCAGAAATATCTATCATTTCATCATCGTTAGTTTATCCAAAATTGAAGTTTGTTTAAGTGGGCCATGGCACATTGATTTAGCATTGCTCTAGAAGCATTTATGTTTCGAAACAGTAGTTGAGGCAAACAGCACTATACTTTCAAGGGATGTCTCTATCGAGTGGAAGATTGAGAAAGGAAGAGGATACATGCTGATGGGGTGAGTGTGGGACATCAGTAACAGCACAGATCCATTTGGCTATATGATAAGGTGAGTGTGGGTCATCAGGACCAGCACAGATCCATTTGGCCATCTGATGGGGTGAGTGTGGGACATCAGTACTAGCACAGATCCATTTGGCCATCTGATGGGGTGAGTGTGGGACATCAGGACCATCACAGATCCATTTGGCCATCTGACGGGGTGAGTGTGGGACATCAGGACCAGCACAGATCCATTTGGCCATCTGATGGGGTGAGTGTGGGACATCAGTACTAGCACAGATCCATTTGGCTCTGTGATAAGGTGAGTGTGGGTCATCAGTACTAGCACAGATCCATTTGGCCATCTGATGGGGTGAGTGTGGGACATCAGGACCAGCACAGATCCATTTGGCCATCTGATGGGCTGAGTGTGGGACATCAGGACCAGCACAGATCCATTTGGCCATCTGATAAGGTGAGTGTGGGTCATCAGTACCAGCACAGATCCATTTGGCCATCTCATAAGGTGAGTGTGGGTCATCAGTAGTCGCACAGATCCATTTGGCCATCTGATGGGGTGAGTGTGGGACATCAGGACCAGCACAGATCCATTTGGCCATCTGATGGGGTGTGTGTGGGACATCAGTAACAGTAGAGATCCATTTGGCCATCTGATGGGGTGAGTGTGGGAGATCAGGACCAGCACAGATCCATTTAGCCATCTGATGGGGTACGTGTGGGACATCAGGACCAGCACAGATCCATTTGGCCATCTGATGGGGTGTGTGTGGGAGATCAGTACCATCACAGATCCATTTGGCCATCTGATGGGGTTTGTGTGGGACATCAGTAACAGTAGAGATCCATTTGGCCATCTGATGGGGTGAGTGTGGGTCATCAGTACCATCACAGATCCATTTGGCCATCTGATGGGGTGAGTGTGGGTCATCAGGACCAGCACAGATCCATTTGGCCATCTGATGGGGTAAGTGTGGGACATCAGTTGCAGCACAGATCCTTTGGCCATCTGATGGGGTGTGTGTGGGACATCAGTAACAGTAGAGATCCATTTGGCCATCTGATGGGGTGAGTGTGGGAGATCAGGACCAGCACAGATCCATTTGGCCATCTGATGGGGTAAGTGTGGGACATCAGAACCAGCACAGATCTATTTGGCCATCTGATGGGGTGTGTGTGGGACATCAGTAACAGCACAGGTCCATTTGGCCATCTGATGGGGTAAGTGTGGGACATCAGTAGCAGCACAGATCCATTTGGCCATCTGATGGGGTGTGTGTGGGACATCAGTAACAGTAGAGATCCATTTGGCCATCTGGTCTGTCACTGTGCTGACGTTACATAGGCTATGGTTGTTATGAATGCCAGCATTGGAAGTAGCAATGAACGTGCAGTGGCAGTGCAATATCAGAGTGGCAGCAACAAATGCTCGTCATAAAGTTAGCACTTCCAACCTCATCTCACTGTGACTGTCTTTCAAAGCATGTGCCTTGTCCCCTTCCACTCCCTTCCCTGGACTGATCTATGTGAGGGGTCTGGAAGGAACGCAGGAAATGGCTGAGGCAGCACAGGGGATTGGTAGTTGATTTTGGAAACAAACTGGCCATGAATACGACGGTGGGCAAGCACAGACATTGACCATCACTGTGCCTGGCCACAGAGTCACAGCAGGCAGCACAGGAGCAAACCAATCCTGGAGTCTATCATGGTCAGCTGAGTTCACCAGCCAGAGGACACTTTGGTGTTCCAAACCTGAATGTATCCTCTGCTCAAGGGAGAAGGTTTTAAGGACACAATTGGCGTGGGGCTGCAACGTGTGGTTTATCATTAAAATTGTGAAACAAGTTGGCAAAGTTAGTAGAGTCTGTGTTGTTCCATCCAATGCAACACATTGCGAATAGTAGCACTTCAACAGAGACCTTTGCTGACAACATTACCACTTTCTCAAAAGCTTGGAACCACATTCCTGCTCCACACATCTGTTCATGAAAGTGTATCATGCAAGAACAGGGATTCTGGGGACAAAGTGATTTCCAAACGATGGAAAGAGAAATCTTTCCACAGGAACTGTACTGTCCTGCTGGAATCCTGCTTGGATTCCGAACCTGATGTGATGTTTATATCAACAGCAATCTGCATTTGTGAAGCAGATCTTTTACAGAGAAATACACCCCAAGATCCATCATGAGATTAGGAGAAAGTGAGGACTGCAGGTGCTGGAGAGGCAGAGTCAAAAAGAGAGACCATATCGAGAGCAACGGACACAGGAGATGAGGTGGGTGGATGGGCAGGAAAATCTCTGTCAGATGTGGAAGGATCCTTTGGGGCCTTGGATGAAGGTGAGGGGAGAGGTGTGGGTGTAGTATTTACACCTCTTGAGGTGGCAAGGAAAGGTGCTGTGAGTGGAGGGTGGGTTGGTGGGGTGGGGGTGTGGATCTAATGAGAGAGTCACAGAGGAAGTGGTCTCTGTGGAACGTGGATAGGGGTGGGGAGGGAAATATATCTCTGGTGGTGGGGTCTGATTGTCGGTGGTGGAAATGGCAGAGGATGATGCTCTGGAAGGTGAGGAACTGGGGGGGTTCTCTTCTTGTTGCAGTTGGAGGGGTAGGGTTCAAGGGCGGAGGTGCGGGAAGTGGAGGAGATGCACTATGGGCGTGGTTGATCAGGTGGGAGGGGAAATTGAAATACAAGGCCATCTGGGATGTCCTGGAGTGGAATTGCTCCTCCTGGGAGCAGATATGGCGGAGGCGGAATGGATAGCATTTTTACTGGAGGGGGGATGGGAGGTGGTATAGTCAAGATAGCTGTGGGAGTCAGTGGGTTTGAAATAGTTGTCCATGTTGAGTCAGTTGCCGGAGATAGAGATTGAGAGGTCCAGGAGGGAAGGAGGGTGTCCAAGGTGGTCCATGTGAAGCTGAAAGGTTGGGTTGGAAGGGGTTTGTGAAGTTGATGAACTGTTTAATCTCCTTGTAGGAGCACGAGGTGGTGCCGACACAGTCATTGATGTAGTAAAGGAAAAGGTGGGGAATGGTGCCGGTGTCACTGCGGAAGGTGAACTGTTCCATGTTCCTGACAAGGGGGCAGGCATAACTGGGGCCCATGTGGGTGCCCATGGCTACCCATTTAGTTTGGAGGAAGTGGGAGGATTTGAAAGAGAAGTTGTTGAAAGTGAGGACCAGTTCTACCAATTAAATGAGTGCATCAGTGGAAGGGTACTAGATAGGTCAGCGGGCGATGAAGAAACTGAGGGCTTGGAGGGCCATGGCGGATGGACATGTTCAGGGATTGGATGTCCATGGTGAAGATGAGACATTGGGGGACAGGGTAGTGAAAGTCATGGAGGAGGTGGAGAGCCTGGGTGGATTCCTGAACGTATGTGTGGAGATCCTCGACCAAGGGGAACAGGACGTTTTCAAGACATGAGGAGATAATTTGGTGGGGCAGGAGTAGGCAGAGACAATAGGTTGACTGGAGCAGTCAGGTTGTGAATTTTAGGTAAGAGGGAGAACTGGGTGGTGCGCGGTTCTGGGACTGTGAGGTTAGAGGCTGTGAACAGCCTTCAGTTCACCTGGACCATTTCTGACACCTCCCTCCCCATCCTGAACCTCTCCATCTCCAGCGACCGACTCAACACAGACATCTACTACAAACCCACCGACTACAAAAGCTACCTGGACTACACCTCCTCCCACCCTGCTTCCTGTAAAATTGCTATCCCAATTCCCAAATCCTTCACCTCCGCCGCATCTGCTCCTAGGAGGAGCAATTCTACTCCTGGACATCCCAAATGGTCTCATATTTCAAAGACCGCAATTTCCCTTCCCATGTGGTCAACAATGCCCTCCAGCACATACAGTCATAGCGTTATAGAGATGTACAGCATGGAAACAGACCCTTCGGTCCAACCTGTCCGTGCTGACCAGATATCCCAACTCAATCTAGTCCCACCTGCCAGCACCCTGCCCATATCCCTCCAAACCCTTCCTATTCATATACCCATCCAGATGCCTCTTAAATGTTGCAATTGTACCAGCCTCCACCACATCCTCTGGCAGCTCATTCCATACACGGACTCCACTTCCCACACCTCCACCCTGGAACTCCATGCCTCCAACTACAATAAGAATGCAATACTTCCCCCCACCCCTGGTCCTCATCTTCCACCCCACCAACCTCTGGATACAACACATCATCCTCCACCATTTCTGCCACCTCTGTGACTCTTTCGTTAGGTCCACATCCCCCACCAACCCACCCTCCACTCCTGGCATCTTCCCTTGCTACTATAAGAAGTGCAAAATCTGCACCCACACCTCCACCCCCACCCCCCACCTCAGACCAAGGCTTCAAAGGATCCTTTCACATCTGACAGAGATATTCCTGAACATCCAAACACCTCACCTACTGTGTCCATTGTTCTTGATGTGGTCTCCTCTACATTGGGGAGACAGGACACCAAGTTGTGGAACTTTTCAGAGACCATCTCCAGGATATACTGCCCCACAATCCCACTGCCCTGTGGCTGACCACTTCCACTGTCCCTCCCACTCCATCAAGGACATGCAAGTCCTGGGACTCCTCCACCGCCGTATGCTAGCCACCCGACACCTGGAAGAAGAATGTCTCATTTTCTGCCTTGGGACACTTCAACCACGACTTCAGCATCAACATCGATTTCACCAGGTTCTACATCTCCCTCCCCTCACCTCATCCCAGATCCAACCCTCCAATTTGGCATCACTATCCATCTTCCTTCCCACCTATCCACTCCATCCTCCGCTCTGACCTATTACCATCACCCCCCCACACCTGCATCAATCTAATGCCTTCCCACCCCAACCTGCTATTTATCTCTCAGCCCCCTTCCCCTCCTCCCCACAATTCCTGATGAAGAGCTTATGTCTGAAACATCAACTCGCCTGTTTCTCAGAGGCTGCCTGACCTGCTGTGCTTTTCCAGCACCACACCTTTTGACCCTATCCACCATGAGATGTAAGGACAGCCTAAAACATAGAGTTTTGGGGTTGGGTGAACTAAAACCATGGTCACAGAGATGGCTTTTCAGAAGGGCTTTGAAGAAACAGACAAAAGCTGGTGAGGTTTAGCCCAGGTTTTCTTGAGAATGGGACCCAGGCAGCTGAAAACATGACTGCCCACCCTCTCCTTTCAGCCATGAACAACAAGCCAGAGCCAATGGTACAGAGAATTGGGAAGGTGTTTGCTGATGCAGAGGAGAATATAAGTTTGGTGTAAGGCTTAGGAGGATTCAGGTTTGAGATATGAATGGAACCTGAGTGAATTGGTGATCTGACGAAGGGGAGAGTTCAGTAATAAATGTTCAAATCACTCATTTTGTTTTATCCCTCCACTGGCTATTAATAAATAACAGAAAGTGTTGTGTCAAGCTTCCTGATTTGATCAAATGAATATCTCTCGTGCATAGAGTTATAGAGTCAAAAAGCTGTACAGCATGGAAACAGACCCTTCAGTCCAACTCGTCCATGCTGACCAGATATCCTAACCTACTCCAGTCCCATTTGCCAGCACTTGGCCCATATCCCTCCAAACCCTTCTTATTCATGCACCCATCCAGATGCCTTTTAAATGTTGTAATTGTACCAGCCTCCACCACTTCCTCTGGCAGCTTATTCCATACACGCACCACCCTCTGCGTGAAAAGATTGCCCCTTAGGTCTCTTTTATATCATTCCCCTCTCACCTGAAACCTATGCCTTCTAGTTCTGGACTTGCCCACCCCAGGGAAAAAACCTTGTCTATTTATCCTTTCCATGCCCCTCATGGTTTTACTGACCTCTATAACTCCTCAGCCTCCGATGCTCCAGGGAAAACAGCCACAGTCTATTCAGCTTCTCCCTCTCACTCAAATCCTCCAACCCTGGCAGCATCCTTTTAAATCTTTTCTGAACCCTTTCAAGTTTCACAACATCCTTCCAATAGGAAGGAGACCAGAATTGCAGACAATATTCCAAAAGTGGCCCAACCAATGTCCTGTACAGCCACAACATGACCTCCCAATTCCTATACTCAATACTCTGACCAATAAAGGAAAGCATACTAAACGCCTTCTTCACTATCCTATCTACCTGCGACCCTACTTTCAAGGAGCTATGAACCTGCACTCCAAGGTCTCTTTGTTCAGCAACACTCCCTCGGACCTCACCGTTCTGATTTGCTTTCCCAAAATGCAACACCGCACATTTATCTGAATTAAACTCCATCTGCCACTTCTCAGCCCATTGGCCCATCTGATCAAGATTCTGTTGTATTCTGAGCTAACTTTCTTTGCTGTCCACTACACCTCCAATTTTGGTGTCAGCTGCAAACTTACAAACTATACCTCCTCTGTTCACATCCAAATTATTGATATAAATGACGGAAGGTAATGGGCTCAGCACCGATCCTTGTGGCACTCCACTGGTCACAGGCCTCCAGACTGAAAAGCAACCCTCCACCCCACCACCCTCTGTCTTCTACCTTTGAGCCAGTTCAGTATCCAAATGGCTAGTTCTCCCTGTATTTGATCTAACCTTGCTAACCAGTCTCCCATGGGGAACCTTGTCGAATGCCTTACTGAAGTCCATATAGATCATATCCACTGCTCTGCTCTCATCAATCCTCTTTGTTACTTCTTCAAAAAACTCAGTCAAGTTGGTGAGACATGATTTCCCACACACAAAGCCCTATTAATTATCCCTGATCAGTCCTTGCCTTTCTAAATACAAGTAAATCCTGTCCATCAGAATTCCCTCAAACAACTTGCCCACCACCAACATCAGGTTCATTGGCCTATAGTTCCCTAGCTTTTCCTTACCACCCTTCTTAAGCAGTGGCACCACAGTAGCCAACCTCCAGTCTTCTGGCACCTCATCTGTGATATCGATGATACAAATATCTCAGCAAGGGGCCCAGCAATCACTTCCCTAGCTTCCCACAGAGTTCTAGGGCATACCTGATCAGGTCCTGAGGATTTATCCATTTTTACATTTTAAGACACCCAACACCCCCTCCTCTGTAATATGGATATTTTTCAAGATGTCACCACCTATTTCCTCACATTCTAGATCTTCCATGTCTTTTTCCACAGTTAACACTGATGCAAAATACTTGTTTATTATCTACCCCATCTCCTGTAGCTCCACACAAAGGCTGCCATGCTGATCTTTGAGGGACTCTATTCTCTCCCTAGTTACCCTTTTGTCCTTAATGTTTTTGTAAACTCCCTTTGGATTCTCCTTAACTCTACTTGCCAAAGCTATCTCATGCTATCTTTTTGCCCTCCTGATTTCGCTCAAGTGTACTCCTACTGCCTTTATACTCTTCTAACGATTCACTCGATTTCTCCTGTCTATACCTGACATATACTTCCTTCTTTTTCTTAACCAAAAACCTCAAATTCTCTCGTCATCTTGCATTCCCTATACCTTTCAGCCTTTCCTTTCACTCTAACAGGAATATGTTGTCTCTCTACTCTTATTATCTCATTTCTGAAGGCTTCCCATTTTCCAGCCATCCCTCTACCTGCGAACATCTGCTCCCAGTCAGCTTTTGAAAGTTCTTGCCTAATACCGTCAAAATTAGCCTTGCTCCAAATTCAAACTTCAACTTAGTCAGTGGTCTGTTGGACCTATCATGTAAAGAGGGATGCACAGTCTTAGCCAGGCTTTTACTCAAAACTAGTTGCCCAAAACTAGTGATTTCAAAATCACTAGTTTGAAAGTGATCATTTCATATGAGTGAGGCCTGGATTGCAAATGTGGGAAGTGTGAAACGTTCCACCTTGATGGAGTTCACAGAGGCCATGTCTGCTGAAAGTCCCAGCATGTGCTCCACATTTCAACAATCTGGGTGCCAGGTTCCAAGTTAGATCAACCCAGCAGGAAATCTGCACCTTGCCTATCCATCAGTTAAAGAGGCTGCTTCTCACCAGCCACCTCCACTACTTCCACCTCCCTGAATGCCTCACCACCCCTCCCCCCCCCCCCACTCCAGGTGCCAGGCTCTCTCAATCTTTGCCAATCCTCTCCAGAGGGAAAGACAAAGGATCTCGTCACCATTCAGAGGCTGAGATCAGATACAGCTCAACAAGGAATGAGAGACGGTGGAAGCTGCTGTCTTTATCTGCCTATTGTGTGGCTCTGTAACTCTGTAACCTGGTTGACCCTTGGAGAGTAAGTGTACAATATACACTGGCGTGCCCGAGACCTTCCTGCTTAAACACAGGAAGGGTTTGGGTCATTGAGTTGGAGTCATAAAATCCTTGTCTCATAGAGCTTTCATAGCCAGGAGAAAGGCTATTCAACCCATCACGTCTGCACTGGGCATCAAACATCCAACTCTTTCATCCCATTTTCCAGCACCTAGCCCATCACCTTCAATGTTGTGGTGTTTTGATTGTTCATCTGAAATACTTATGAAATACCTTCAGGTCCCCTGTCTCGACCACCCTTTCAGACAGTGAGTTCCAGATGCCCACCACCCCCTTTTCCTCAAATCCCCTCTAAATCTCCTGCTTCCTACCTGTAAAACTGCCCTCTGCTTATTGATGCCTCTACCAAGGGGAAAGGCTTCTCCCTGTGAAGCCTGTTTATGCCCCTCAGAACTTTGTACACCTCAGCTGGGTACCCCTGCCCCCGTCAGCTCTCTGATGAAAACAATCCCAGTCTAGGAATGATGAAGGGCTTTTGCTTGAAATGTGGATTTTCCTGCTCCTCGGATACTGCCTGACCTGCTGTGCTTTTCCAGCACCACTCTAATCTCGACCATGATCTCCAGCATCTGCAGTCCTCACTTTCGCTTTGAAAACAATCCCAACCTACCAAGATTTGGGAGGACCCTGAACCTGTGCAGTAAGATTATTATTCCACTTATTTGGTTTCCTCTTATCCAATGTATACTTTGGGTTTCAGTTGTTGTGGCATCCACGTTTACTTGGTGCTTTTGATGCTGGCTGTTCTCCTCTTGACATGGACAGACCTGTTGTGTAGTTTCACCAATTCATGCTTTTATTTCAGTGGAGAGAAATTGCTGTGGCATTTTCCCAGACCTAAGGGGATGTGTGAGGCTGACAGTAGGACAGCCAGATTTATAAATAAGTCTCCTGCCTTTCTTTAAAAAAAAGTGACTTCACTGTACAAACTGCCAATTTAGAAGCACAATGGTTCCTTCAAAACCTCCCAGCTTGTCTGCTGTAAAGTCTGATTATATTTAGCTGTGAGTGGGATGCTGCATTTTGTCATGTCTGTGACTTGGAGCTTCATCACATTTGACTCAGGAAACCTTTGTTTACCTGCACTGTTAGAACTTCAAACAAAATTATAAATTAACAACAATAATGTGCAGTTGTGTAGCACCACAAACATCGTGCAAATCAAGGTTACACCACAGAAGCCTCATCGAACAAAATTTGATCTTGAACCATGTGAGGTGAAACTGACCATAAGGAAAAGGAACAGAAGAGGCCATTCAGCTCCTTGAGCCTTCTGCGCTATTCAATAGGATTATGGCTGATCCAACATTCCCCATGTCCACTTTCCAGCCCTTCGCCTATCATCCTTGATTCCCCTTCTGTCTCAGCCTCAAAAATACACAAGGACTCTGTTCCCTAAGCTTCCTGTGACAAGGAGTTCCAGAGACTCTCAAAACTCTGAGAGAAGAAATCCCTCCTCACCTCGGTCTTAATTTGGCACCTCTCTATTCTGAGACTGTGCACTCTGATCCCAGACTGTCCCATGAGTGGAAACATTTGTGCAGTCGATCTCCTGAAGATACCTCTATCTTTCACTGAGATCACCTCTCATCCGACTAAACTCCAGTGAGTAGAGTCCAGGCCAGTTTAATTTTTGCTCATGAGACAATCTCTCCGTATGTGGTCTCACCAGCACCTTGTACTGTTGTATTAAGATTTTTCTACTCTCATACTCCAATCCCCTTGAAATCGGGTCCAGCATTCTCTTAACCTTCCTGATGACCTGCTGTACCTGAGTGCTCACTTCCTTGTTCACAAGTCCCCCAAGTCCCTGTGTTGTATTTTTTCTCCAGTTAAGTCCTTTGCTCTCCATTCCAAAATGAGCAACTTCACATTTTCCCACATTATTGTCCGCTTGCCAACTTTTTTGCCCACTTCTTTAACATGTTAATATCTCCCTGCAAATTGTTTGTATCCCTCTCATAAGCTGGCTTTCCACTTGTCTTTGTGTTTTCTGTAAATTTGACTGCAGTTTCTTTCTCCAAGTTATTTGGACAAATAACCAAAATTGTTTGACTCTAAAATTAGGTTTTAAGTTACGGATTAAAGAAGAGAGAGGGAGAGGGGGTAGAGACTGAGGGTGGGACTTCCGGAGCTGAGGACTCAGTGATAGATGAAAACATGGCTGCCAGTGGGGGCGGAGCAATTTCAAAGGTGGATGTGCAAGAGGTCAATTTTTGAGGAGACCAGAGAATTTGGAGGATTGTACAACCAGAAGAGGTCACACAGAGAGGGAGGAGTGAGACCATGGAGGAATCTGAAATCAAGAAGGAACATTATCACATTGAGACATTGCCTGGCCAGTGATTAATGGACATCAGGGAGCTTAGGGGTGATTGGTGAATGCGACTTTGTGCAATTGGGGCTCCAGATGTGCATATAAACTAATTGATAATTCTTCAAAGAAGAAATATTAAAACTGTTCTCAAGTCAACCCATCAATAATCAAATAACACATCATCGAGTTTGCTCTTTAAATATATAATAATTTCTAGACATTGCAAGCCACATCTAAAGTAAGTAGCAAAGTTCAGTGTGCACAATCAGAAAAGTTAAATAGTGAATATCTGAAACCACAAAAAACGTTCAGAATACATGAAAAATAGATAAACATTTTGAAAGAAACAGAAAATACAATAAGTATAAACAGATGTGGAATTTCTAATTTATTATTTGTAAACAGCGTGGCTTTGCTTAATAATTTGACTGACTTAATTTTCTGTATACACACAGAAAACACGGCAAAACACACACATGTAAAAACACACAAATATGGACAAACACACACAGGCATAAACACACACAAATATGTATTTCAGACACACACACACACACCCACACACACACAAACAAAACAGTGAAATAGAAGTTTCAGAAATTTGTTCCACACAGCTGTCTAGTTGTGAGAGTCTACAACTATAATATGAGACATGACATGGAAAATAGTGTAGGCAATTAACAATTGGGAAAGCTGACTCAAAAACCAGGTTAGCAGGAAGTAAAGTTTGTGGAGAGGCGGGGAACATTCTGTGTGCATGCTGTAAAAGCAAAGAAGGAAGCAAATCCACTAAAGGTGAAGAAGCTGAAATTGTACAAGCTTTTTCACTGTTATTAATGCTTTCTACTGTTGTCTTCAGGAGTTTCCTGTTATTGGATTCATGTTGGCTGCACACCAGTATTGAATAGTGATGAATGAATGATAGCCATTCGAGGAATGAGGCTGGGTCATGTTTCCCTTTCGTCAAAGTATGGCTTGAGATCTGAAGACCTGATAAAACCCTGCTGGCTTCACTTATTTTTTTTCAATTTAGCCCATTTTCCAGTCAACCTGCTCAGAGATGTTATTACACACCACTGGAGCAGGTGGGACTTGAACCCCAGTCTCTTGGTCCAGGATCATGGACACCACCACTATGCTCTTGTTGTCTGTCACCGAATGAGAATTCTAGTTAACACCAGCACAGTGTACAAATTCCAACCTGATCAAGATTTGACAAGGAAGCCAGGCAAGGGGAATTAATCTAGTGCAGTGGGACCCAAGAGAGATGGTATAGGATTCCCCCAGGGCGAGCTTCCTAATCTCCGGAGAAATTGCAGCCTTTTTTATAGTATTAACAATGGATTAAAATTATAATGTGTAAAAAGACTTGCATTTAAGATAGTGCCTTTCATGACCTCAGAACGTCCCTGAATTCTTTGTAGACAACGCAGTCATTTTAATGTCATGTGGGAATCAAGGCAACCAATTTGTGCACAGCAAGCTCCCAAAACAGCAGTGAGGTTTCAAGTGAGATGACAGGAATAAATATGAACCAGGCCACCAGAGATCAACACCTCTTGCTCTTTGTCAAGCAATGTCAAAGGATTTTTATGTCAAAGCTGACTGGGCCATATCTTAACTTCCTCAGGCCTACACTGGAGTATTAGCCTAGAATTCTAAGCCCATTATCTGGAGCATGACACAAACCCTCAGATAACTGTTCTGAGTCAGAGACATGTATGCTGCAGTGAGTCACAGCTGGTGATGTGCTGACATATAAATAAAAGCAGAAGAAATAGGAGCAAGAGAAGAATAATTATGGTGTGTGTGACATTCCACTTGTCTGCCACTGAATGAACACACCTCATGGCAAAGGAGTGTCCAACTTTTCTGTCTCTCTGAATCATTAAGAGTGTGCACCATTATCCCCCAGGGTAATAGATAACAGTACAAATTCCATTCATTTCTTACAGTCTCACGTTGCTGGTGCTGACAGATCCTGATGTTCTGATCTGGGTTTTATGTCTCATCAAGGCCAAAAGAGCCAAAAAAATCGATTTTGAGCCCCCGGACCCATATCATTTAAACAGGATAATTCATTGAGTAAGAGATGTGTGCCCCAAGTAGAAATGAAATACTTGAGTTTTGAGAGGCAGATTGGCAAGCTTTCAAAGACTATGAAAGCCCAACTAACAGTCAGAACCACTCCGGGTGAGATCTTTTGATAAATGAGCAAAGAACTTTATGCAAATGCTCATTGTACTTCCTCTTAACTATGTATGGGGCGGGTTCAGTCTGCAGGAGTTGTGGGGGATTTTTTGTGTTTGTTGGTTGGATGTGGGCAGCACAGATTCAGCCAGCACTTTTTGCCCATTCCCAAGTGCCCTTCAGAAGGTGGTGGTGAGCTGCCTTCTTGAACCGCTGTCGTCCAAGTTGTATTTGGACACCCATGGTGCTGTATCAGGAGAAGATTTAAAAAGGCAATAGCCTCATGGACCCCATATTCCTGTTATCACTTCAGTGCGCAGTGACACTGGTAATGGTCAGTGAGCAGCTCTCCAGTGAACATAGACAATCACAGGTGGATGGAGAACAGGGAAAAGTACTTCTTAAAAACGAGATTGATATTAAACCCATAACAGTAGGCGGAATGAATTTGATTCTGATCTTACTTAGAATCAGATTTGATCTTAGGAAAGAAAAGACTTGCATACATGTGTGGACAGCACAATGGCACAGTGGTTAGCACTGTTGCCTCACAGCACCAGGGACCTGGGTTCAATCCCCATCTCAGGCAACTGACTGTGTGGCGTTTGCACATTCTCCCCATGTCTGTGCGGGTTTGCTCTGGTTTCCTCTCACAGTCCAAAAATGTAGAGGTTAGGTGAATTGGCCATGATAAGTTGCCCCTAGTGTCAGCGGCAAATGTAGGAGTCTGGATAGGTTGCACTTTGGTGGGTCGGTGTGGACGTGTTGGGCCGAAGGGCCTGTTTCCACACTGTAATCTAATGTAACAGCTGTTATGGGCATTTTGGAAGAAAAGTGACGTTCCCAGTGAGCTACACCAATTTTAATGGCTTGGCAAGTTCTGAACTAATATCTTGAATTTTGAAAGGAGAATAATCTGGGATCTGTTAAAGACTACTGAACAGACATCTACCTTGACATTCTGTGAGAGTAGAACCAGAGGTTGTGAAGTTATAACAATCAGCAATCGCCACTAGATGGTTATAGCACTGCCTCCAACAGCAGGTGGCAATAGTGGGGGAGAGAACATCAGTTTCTCTGGACCTGTTCCTGCAGCGAGCAGTGTGTTTGTAAACTGGGGAGCTCAGAGACGGGTTGACTATGGGCAAGACATGTAGAAGAAGGAAAGATATGAAACCTGCAAGGGTGCAGAATATTTACAAGGATATAGAATATAGAAAAGTACAGCACAAAACAGACCCTCTGGCCCACGATGTTGTGCCGAGATTTAATCCTAATGTAAAATATAGTAAATTAACCTACACACCCCACAACTCACTGTTAGCCATGTGCATGTCCAGCAGTCGCTTAAATGTCCCTAATGACTCTGCTTCCACCACCTCAACTCCATGCATTCACAACTCTCTGCATAAAGAACCTACCTCTGACGCTTTATACCTTCCTCCTAATATCTTCAAACTATGACTTCTCATACCATGTCAATCCTGCCCTGGGGAAAAGTCAGGGTTGGAGGGTTTGAGCTGTAGGGAGAGGCTGAATCGGTTTGGGCTGTTTTCCCTGGAGCATCTGGGGCTCGGGGGTGACCTTATGGAAGTTCACAAAATCATGACGCGTATGGATTGGGTGAATAGCCACGGTCTTTTCCCCAGGGTAGGGAAGTCTAAAACGAGAGGGCATAGGTTTTCAGGTGGTAGGACAAAGAATGAAAAGGGACCCAGGTGGCAACTTGTTCACCAGAGCTTGGTGTGTGTGTGGAATGAGCTGCCAGAGGAAATGGTGGAGGCTGGTACAATGACAACATTTAAAAGGCATCTAAATGGGTATATCAATAGCAAGGGTTTAGAGGGATATGGCCCAAATACAGGCAAATGGACTAGATTATGTTGGGATATCTGGTTGGCATGAACGAGTTGGACCAAAAGGTCTGTTTCCGTGCTGTACATCTCTATGACGAGAACTTGTGAGCCGGAATGCTCTGGTGCAATCAATAGAACAAGGAAGCAGATTTGTGGCAGGGCGTGCAACTTCTGGATACCAAACCAGACTAACTGGCGGTCCCCTTGAAATGGTGAAGCCTCCTGAAGTGAGAGGGAGAGGGGGCAGCAGCCAGGAGTTGGAGCAGGTTGAAAGAGTGATGTATCAGCATTAAAGAACGAGGACTACAATTAGAGCAGAAAACAGCCTCTGAAAAATAGCAAGAAAGTTGGTATGTGGTAGTAGAGCTACAGCAGACCAACATAGATCAGTGGGGCAAAACCATGGAGTTTGAGAGACCATGAGGGGAGAAAGATCTTCTAGATGTCTGTCAGATAAAGTCATGGGAAGTCACTTGTCAGAATTTCTGCAACTAAGCTCATTATCCAGCTGATTGGAGATCAGGTGTTAAACTCTGCAACAATTGCCTGATGGATCTGCAATGGAAGGTGAAGGTTCATTGTAAATAGTTCATCCCTCTAAGATACACTTTTCTTGTCATATCTGTGAAGATTCTTTGCCAATGCAACCATGAATTCCTCTTTTATTACTTTGTGCAGTGTGTGTTTAAGCCAAAGCATATTACATGTATTCACCGATGGGTGTGGCTGCACTGTCTGACACTATCTGAAGAATTGCCACTGCACCTTTTTCAGGGAGCATTGTGCACCAAGGGAAATGAACAAGGAATCATGAAGGAGCCATTCTGCTTCACTCTCCAGCTGATGGCAGATGCATTCAAATCTATGGAAATGAGGCAAGAAGCTTATCTGGTCCATTTCCAGTCACATTCACCTTTGTAATCTGAGATGCAAATGATGTTTATTGCTCAAGCGGACCTTGAATGGCCAATCTGTGTGTGTTTCATGGCAGGGTAATCATCTCTATGTGTATGTGTGCCCTTTCCATCTCTCTTTCTCTCTGCTCCTTTCAGAACCTCCTTGTTTGATTAAATGTAAGTGACGTGGTGTGAAACATAGTTTGATAATACTCCAGTGAAACACTTTGGTATGTTCGGATGCAGCAAGGATCAAAGGGTCCTTGGGGTGCAGGTACACCAGTCTCTTAAAGTAGTGGGACAGATTGATAAAGCAGTTAAGAAGTCATATGGGATAATTGGATTCTGCCATTGGCAAGCTTTCAGCTGCCTGGCCCTAAGCTAAGGAATTCACCCCTTCAATGTCCCTACCTCTCCACCTAAGCACATTATGATTTATCTGTCTTTGCCTACTATGATCCACCTGTACTGCTCACAAATAAAACTTTTCACTGAACTTAAGTCCACATGATTATAATAAATCAAATCAAATCAAACTACTCTATGCTCCTCTGAGACATCACTTAATTCCAACATATTTGACTCCGCCTTTGGTCACCAGTCCCTAATGTATGGGTTGGTGTTTGATCATAATTCTGCCAGGAGTCTGTGCAGATATTAAGGGAGGTTTCACTGAACTGGAAAATCCTTGAGTCTGCATCCTTGAGTTATGCCACCTGGGGTGCTTCAGAGTTGGGACATCTCAAAACTGTAGCTGATCTTAAAATCTACAGTCTGCTGTGGACTTAACTAGCAGAATTGGTTTTCAGCCTCAACGTTAGAGATGGCAAGACAACATCAAAAAGGATAGTAATTGGCAGGTAAACATATATGACCTCATGTGATTGATAATACAAACTGACTGTACAGAAACACCAACTAATTAATGACCGAATGTCAAGTCTGGAACCTGTCAATGTTGTTCAATTCCGGTTGGAGGTTGGCTTTTGTCTACCAGCACCAGCCATCTTTGAAGCTCTTTGTCATTGCTGCCATAGAAATGCAGTTATGTTGTTGTTTTCTTTCCCCTCATTCGGATCTGTTGTTTCTCATGAAGCTGGGTAGCAGTGGGGTTTTTCAGGGTGCTGGGATTTCACCGCAGAGACAGGACCAGGGGGAGTGAACACACTGACAGACGCCACTCCCCCCCTCCCTCCTCCAGCCGCGATAGTACAATCTGAAGGGGGCGGATCTGCTCTTTGCTACCCAGCTGACTCGAGTTTGGCATTTCGATGTTGGAAACGGGGTATATTTTTTCCCCTTTGCTCTGGTGGGCACTGAATCCCGTCCTTTTTTTTTGAGAGGGGAGAGAATTGCTGGAGCCGAAAGATCAGATAAGGGCGGCAGTGAGCAGGAGCGAGAAGGAACTGCAAGTGCCGTGTAAAATTGCAAGGGGAGGCAGAGGAAGCTGATTTGATGTTTCACATGTAACCACATCCGTGATTTTAGCAGAAGACATTCAGTTACTCTCCCTGACAGACACACACGTCTCTCTTTTTTTAAAGTTTCCCTCCATTTTGTGACAAGCTACAGGATAATACATCAGCAAAGCGTTTGTTTCTGATGGCTTTCAGTCCATGGCAGATCCTGTCCCCCATTCAGTGGGCCAAGTGGACATGGTCTGTGGTGAGACCAGGGCCAGGAGCTGAGGACAATGAAGGGGAAGACTCCAGCCCTGAAGAGAAAAGGTTAAGTTTCACACAAGTTGCTGTTTATTAAGCACCGAGAGGGCGAGTGTGTGCGTGAAGGTGGGGTGGGGGAGGCTTGCCGTGTTTTATTTTATTTTTTTACTGAGAAATGCGTCAGAGGGAATCGATGACAGTCGATTTCCCTCACCCCTCCCCAGTGCTCATTTTCCTCCCCCCTCTGTGTCTCCTCACAGTTCGGACTCCGAAGCGAATTTCGAGACGCCGGAGGGTGAGACACCTGTCCGAGACCAGCCGGAGATAGGTGAGGAAGGAAAGCCAGCGACACACCAGGCAGGTAAGGAGACTCAGCCAGAAAAAGCTTTTCTCCTGTGCTATTTCTGGTGCTCGGAGGCAAGGTTGCGGGGGGGGGGGGGGGGGAGAGAGAGAGAGAGAGAGAGAGGTGGTGAGGAAGAGGCAGCAGTACATGTTATTGTCGTAGAACTTGACAGTGTGCCAGCTGCAGTTGGCCGGACTGTGCTTGCAGGTTTAACCGTTTTTGAGAGCAATGCGCTGAGTCCAACGTGCAGTATCGAATGGGGGAAACTGTGTTAATTCCTCTCTTCCTTGTTACACAACAGAAATCTTCACAACCTTGCTTGATCCCTAACCCCCTCGCAGCCACGCCAACCCCCGAAGCCATTATTTTTCAGCAGAGATGCAAATGCCTTGGATCTTTTTTTAAAAAAATTGTTCCAGCCTGCCAGCGTTTATTTAGTGGAGATTACTAGTGAGTGCATTTGCAGCAAGGGTGTACACTGAAGATTTATCTCAGTGCTCAGGATTTACTGAAAAAATTCTGGGAATATTTTCAGAAAGTTGCACAAAATTCCGTTTTCCAACTGTGAATGAAAGGGAACCTTGAGCTTTCACGCTGCAGGTAGTTGGTTGCATTATGACAGCTTAAAATACCTGCGTTAGGATTTTGCATACTTTCCCTCACCACTCTCAGCATCACAAATAATTGCTTTTGATTGCTGCACAGTGTGATTTTACAGGAATGGTCATTCATCTCCAATATCAAGATCCTGATAAAAGTTTAGACAATTGTTTGGAAATATTTCCGATTTTCACCAATGTGGATGTGAGCATAAGAGGTACAGTTAGTAAGTTTGCAGATGACCCCAACATTGGAGGTGTAGTGGACAGCGAAGAGGGTTACCTCAGATTACAACAGGGTCTTGATCAGATGGGCCAATGGGATGAGGAGTGGCAGATGGAGTTTAATTCAGATAAACGGGAGGTGCTGCATTTTGGGAAAGCAAATCAGAGCAAGACTTATACACTTAATGGTAAGGTCCCAGGGAATGTTGCTGAACAAAGAGACCTTGGAGTGCAAGTTCATAGCTCCTTGAAAGTGGAGTCACAGGTAGATAGGATAGTGAAGAAGGCATTTGCTATGCTTTCCTTTATTGGTCAGAGTATTGAGTACAGGAGTTGGGAGGTCATGTTGCGGCTGGACAGGACATTGGTTGAGCCACTGTTGGATTATTGCGTGCAATTCTGGTCTCCTTCCTATCGGAAACATATTGTGAATCTTGAAAGGGTTCAAAAAAAGATTTATAAGGATGTTGCCAGGGTTGGAGGATTTGAGCTATGGAGAGGTTGAATTGGCTGGGGCTGTTTTCCCTGGACTGCCAGAGGCTGGGGGTGAGGGAGTCCAGAACTAGAGGGCATAGGTTTTGGATGAGAGGAAGAAGATGTAAAAGAGACTTAAGAGGCAAACTTTTCAGGCTGGTGTGTGTATGGAATGAGCTGCCAGAGGAAGTGGTGGAGGCTGGTACAAATACAATATTTAAAAGGCATCTGGATGGGTATATGAATAGGAAGGGTTTGGAGCCACGTGCTGGCAGGTGGGACTAGATTGGGTTGGGATATCTGGTCAGCATGGATAGATTGGACCGAAGGGTCTGTTTACATGCTGTACATCTCAATGACTCTATGACTCTTTGTTGAGGTGTCATAGAAGGTGTTCACCAAGTCTTGGGTTGAGCTCATGTATTGTCACAGACTGATACATCAAGAGAAAACAGAAAATCATTGTTAAGAGTATTTTTCAGGGCATTGGACTGATTTACCACAAGGTTCAGTGTTCGGACCCTGCGTTTGAGTTAGTAAGATGGATGATCTGGATGAGGGGTGAAGGGTTGTTCATGTTTGTTGGTTGTCTCAAGTTAGGTGGGAAACTAAACTGTGAAGATGATGCAAATAGGATGTTAACATCACAACAAAGTGAGCAAGAACAGGGGCGATGTTTTCACAACGTATTGCAATGACCAGTTTTCAAAAAGTGGAATATTTTTAAACGGTGAGTCACTGGGAAATGTTGATCTTAAGAGAAACCTGGGTTCTCGCTTTGAGCTGGAGCAAACAAGTTGGGAGGTAATGACATAGAATTATAGAGATGTACAGCATGGATCAGACCTTTCAGTCCAATCCGTCCATGCCGACCAGATATTCTAAATTAATCCAGTCCCATTTGCCAGCACTTGGCCCCACTTGGCCCATATCCCTCTAAATCTATCCAGATGCCTTTTAAAAGTTGTAACTGTACCAGCCTCCACCACATATTGGCCTTTATTACAAAAGGTAAGTAGAGTAAAGAAGCCTTACTGCCAATGTACAGCACCTTAATGAGACTGTCACTCAAGTTCTGTGTCCAGCCTTGCCTCAGGATGGACGCAGTTGCCTTCCATGCAGTGTGGGCAATGTTGACTGGAATGTTTTTGGAGATAAGGGAATTGTCCTGTGAGCAGAGATGATGAGTAACGATACACATCCACTGCAATTAAAAAGCATGAAAGGCAAAGATTGTTATGGGGCTAGTCTGACGTACAAAATGCTGGAGTGAACTGTATCTCTGACCAGGGCGCCTCGACAGCTGGACGTGAACTGAGGTGCAGAATTTTTTCACTCTGGGCATAGTGAATATTTGGAATTTTGTACTCCAGGAGGTTTGTGGATGCTAACTAGTTAAGCTCTGATTGATGGATTTTGGGGTAGGAGAAGAATTGTGATGTGGGGATAGTGCAGCGAAGCTCAGTTCAAGTGAATTGTGAGGCCAAATGGCAACTCCTACTTGTTCTGCTGTTATTTTGAAATGAATAATGCTCCTGGGGCATTAGCCATTGGTAATTTTGATGTTTTGAATGGCTAAATCCTTTTGGGTTAATAGGATTTAAGAGGCTTTATGATTTAAAGGGATGCCTAGTAGATTGGGCTTGATGACCTCCGTTCATATTAAAATGCCTGTTTCTTAATGGCTGCTTTACTGAATCAAATTCCTAATTTCAGCCCTATCATAGATAGTCCAGACAGGCTGTCTACAGTCTCAAATCAAACTCCAGAACCGTGTACAAGGCTCTGGCAACTTGTCTGAATGGCATTATGGAGCTGGGGATAAATATTGGATCAGACCTGAGTTCTATCAGAGAGTCATATACCGTAGAAACAGACGCTTTGGTCCAGCCAATCCATGCAAACCATGTTCCCAATCTAAACTAGTCCCACGTGTCTGTTCCTGGTCCATATCCCTCCAAACATTTCTTATTTATGTACTTATCCAAATGTCTTTTAAACATTATAACTGAACCCACAGCCACCAGTTCCTCAGGTATTTCATTCCACATGTCAACCACCCTCTGTGTGTTTAAAAAAAATGCCACTCATGTCATTTTTAAATATCTCTCCTCTAACCTTAAAAAATGTATCACAGTGTTGAAATTCCCCATCGTAGAGAAAAGACACTGATATGTCGTTCTGCTATAACATGACAGTTGTGTTTCTATGCAACCTTGTGCTATAGGAAATTGCACTATGGAAAACTGCTATAGAAACTCACGCTGTGGAAGATCGCTAATAGAAAATCGCTATACTCCTTCAGTAAAAAGTTTGTGTTATCCAAACAATGTCTACAATTTGTCAATTGCATTGCAGCCAATTCGCAATGACATAGCGCGCATTATAGCAGAATGACCTGTACCATGAACTCTATATCCATGTCCTTTGAATCCTCATGAAGGGACCCTGGTCTAATACCTCGACTGAAAGGTGGCAGTTTGGATGTGCAGCACTTTCACAGCAGTGCACTGAAGGCTCCGATTTAATCGGATCTGTGGAGTTGGACTTGAACTCTGAATGTTGTGATTTAGGAACAAGTATGACTTTAAATTGATGTTTAGCTCAGAATTCTACTGGCAGCTGCTATGCTGTACATTCACGCATCTTTATATTCAGTGCAGAATATCATGTGCTCAGAGATAAATTTTAATGTTTGCTGGAAGTGGGTCAAGCAGTTGCTTTATTTTTACAATCTTATTTAGGCTGAAGTAGATAGTGAAACAGACACAACCTGAGCAAGATTCAGATATCAGATCCCTGGAGGGAGCATGGAGGAGTTGAGGACAAGTTTTGTGGGTGCAGAGAGATAATCACCTAAATCTGGCCAATGTGACCATCGATTGGATTCATATCTTTGAATTATACCTCCCACTTGATCATCTGCCGACGTGGAAAGTAACACTCTGGGATGTGAATCTGATCCAGTGAATACCTTGCTTTGTTAGTTAACTAATGCTATTTGAGGGGGTGGTGTGGTGTTTGTGGTTGTCTGATGAGGGACTGCAGCCTCTATCTAGTCCTTCCTGGTCATTGCTTGTCATTGAGCAGTGAGTTAGCACATTGTCAGGTGCGTGTTCCCTGACATCCATTGCTGACATTTACTGCCAACACTGATGACACCAGTGCTCATGTGGACACCTGCTCAATTTTATTGTTCAGCTTTAGGATGGGCCAGCAAATCCCATCTGGTTGAGCTGGTGTGATGGAAAATACAGGAGGAGACGAGGATCAGAGAATCCCTCCAGTGCCGAAGGAGACCATTCAGCCCCTCGAATCTTCACCAACCCTGCAAAGCGCATCACATCCAGACCCACCTGCCCAACCTATTCTCATAACCCTTTCATGGGCTCTTTACCATGGCCAACACACGAATCTTTACATCTGTGGATAGAATCAGACCAATCCATCTAAACTGTATGTCTTTGGTTAAAAATAAAACAAACAGCTGCGGATGCCGGAAATCAGAAACAAAAACACAAATTGTTGAAAAAGATCAGCAGATCTTGGCAGCATGTGTGAAGAGAAATCAGAGTTAACATTTCGGGATAAGTGAGGAAGGGTCTCCAGATCCGAATTGTTAAGTCTCGTTTCTCTTCACGGATGCTGCCAGACCTGCTGAGCTTTTCCAGCAATTTCTGTTTTTGCTTCTGCCCGTCTTTGGACTGTGGGAGGAAACCTATGCAGACACAGGAAGAACATGCAAACTCTGCATGGACAAATTGCCCAAGGCTGCAATCAAATTCTGGTCCCTAATGCTGTGAGGCAGCAGTGCGTCAATGTGTCACCCTATTGTTTCAATATTATTTTAATGATATCTGGACATCACTTGTAATGTCAGCATTTGTTGCCCAATCCCTAATTGCCCTTAAGCTGAGTGGCTTGCTAGGACATTTAACAGGACAGTTGCTGTGGGGCTGGAGTTATATGGAGGTCAGAATAGATGAGAATGGCCACTTTCCTTCCAGACAGCATCAGTAGCAAGTGATAGACAGAGCCAAGTGATTCCACAGCCGACAGATAAGATTGAAGCTCTGCAGTCCTGCCACGTCCAGTCGTGAATGGCCCTCACAACATTCCGGCAAATAGTACTGAAGTTCCCCTCCAAGTCACTCGCTATCCTGACTTGGAAATATGTAGCTGTTCCTTCACTGTCAGCGGGTCAACATCCTGTAATTCCCTCCTGAATGGTTTTGTGGGTTCAAGAAGGTAACTCGTGGGCACTTACAGACTGGCAATAAATGCTGACCCAGCCAGCCAGTGTCTCTCACATCCCACAAATGAACAAAAAGGTACAGTGAACCAGGTGAGTCTTTTCTGACATTTGATGGTAGTTTAATTCCTGATCCTCATTGTTAACACACTGACTTATAATTCTAGATTGTTTTAAATTTTAAAAAAGCTAAACCCACTTTCCACCCTGTCCCCAGAATAACCTCTGGATTACTTGTCCGGTGACATGACCACCTGCTCTGGGGGGTTTTGTTCCCAAATCTAAAGCCTTTGTGAGTGCAAGTGCAAATGCTTCAATAGTATGCCTATTTTTTTCAAAAATATTGGACTTCCTTCAATGTCAATCCTTCATCATGAAAGGAAAACATAGGCTTTGCTTTTGTGTGAGCTTTTCCCCAGTTCTGGACAAGTGCATACAAATGGAGAGCGAGGAACCTGGAGTTGTTAGTTTGTCACATTCCAAGTGAGAATGTTGCAGGATAAATCCTCGGTTCCCGAGACTTGTGTATTTGAGTGCACTTGTTTCCCTTGTGCCTCTTATTCCTGTTTTATTGAACACAAAGCCAGCTGTTTTTGGAATGTTGTTTCTCCTCACAGTCCCAATGCCTATTGCAGATTGTTGGCTGATAATCTGTGTAATGAAAGGGGCACACTCACCTCTTGCAAAAAATGCTTAGTTTGTAAAAGGAGGAGAAGGAAGTGTTCCAACTGCTCCACTTCTTTGCATTTGGAATTTAAATTCTGTCACAATTTCTTGTCACTTATGTTTATGAAAATACTATGAGGTTTTTTTTCTTAGATTAGATTCCCTACAGTGTGGAAACAGGCCCTTTGGCCCAACAAGTCCACACCGACCCTCCGAAGAGGCCCCCGTGCTGCCTTCCCACCACTGCCCAGTGTGTGTAAGTCACCTCAATTTGGTGCTGTTTTAATTGCAGAAATGAAAAGAAATCCAAGGCCGTAAAGGAGTGAAAAATCTTTAGCTTGTGATCATGCTGCTGTAGGAAGAGAGTTTTGAAGAAGAATCACTGAATCTGAAGCGTTAACTCTGCTTTCCTTCTGCAATGATGCTGCCAGTCCTGCTGAGTTTTTGTTTCCCCAGCAGCAATTTCTGATTTTGTTTGGAAGAGAGCTTTGTTTCGGATCATCTGCTTTGGGATGTAACAGAAAATGTGACTCACTGGTGCTTGCTTTTTGTGGTGATACCACAAAAGATGATTCTGGAGTGTCTTGTGGCACCACAGTAAATGGAAGAATCTAAATATCAGCTCACAATTTCAAAAATTAACCTATGGGTGGGTGGGGTCACAGGGATACAGATTCAACCTGCCCCATGTTTCCTGTCACAGAGACCAAGGTTATGGAGGTGGGCCATTGTTTTCCACTTATTCTCTGCCATTTCCTAAGACCTTGTTATCACACTGCCCTGACAATGCTGCTGATTGAGCATAATTTAGAGATGCCAGTGTTGGACTGGGGTGTACAAAGTTAAAAATCACACAACACCAGGTTATAGTCCAACAGGTTTAATTGGAAGCACACTAGCTTTCGGAGCGTCGCTCCTTCATCAGGTGATTGTGGAGGGCTCAGTCCTAACACCGAATTTATAGCAAAAATTTACAGTGTGATGTAACTGAAATTATACATTGAAAAATTGATTGTCTGTTAAGCCTTTCATCTGTTAGAATACAGTGATAGTTTCACTTCTTTCATATGTAAATCACAAAACCTTTTTTTAAAGTTGCACTCTCGGGTTAGCTGTTAACAATGGTGATAGCAAGACAATAAATTGAAGGCGTTGGCCCCCTGTGTTCTCTGTCTATGCCATGATGTTTAGATTGATTCTAATTTTAAAAAGTGAGATAACAGAGTATTAAATAAATTCATGCAGTTTTTGACCTCCGAGTTCTACATGAATGCATGCAGTTTTTGACCAAAGTACAATGTAACTCTGCAAGTACAAATTCACCCCACAAAATATATGTGTGCATGTGGGTCTTTGTCTGTGTGTGTGTGTCTGTCTGTCTGGGGTGGGGGTTGTGAGTGTGAGAAAGTGTGTGTGTGTGTAGTGAATGCAGAATGTCTTACGTCTGTGATTGAGCATGGATGCATGCAAATGAGGGTAAAATCAGGCCAATTACAGTCCCAAACATCATCCTCTTATGTTACAAATAGCAAACGCAGATTCCTACAATTAGATTCGATTACTTACAGTGTGGAAACAGGCCCTTCGACCCAACAAGTCCACACCGACCCTTCAAAGGGCAACCCACCCAGACCCATTCCCCACCAGACCCATTCCCCTACATTTACCCCTTCACCTAACACTACGGGCAATTTAGCATGGCCAGTTCACCTAACCTGCACATTTTTTGAACTGTGGGAGGAAACCGGAGCACCCAGAGGAAACCCATGCAGAACACTGGGAGAATGTGCAAACTCCACACAGACAGTTGCCTGAGGTGGGAATTGAACCCAGGTCTCTGAAACTGTGAGGCAGCAGTGCTAACCACTGAGTCATCATGCCGCCCATGGCATTACCATCAGTTAGTCCCCTTTTTAAAAATGTACTCTGAAAAGTGCATGTCCTTAAGGTATATCCGATTACTAGCCTTTGGGAGAGTATTTATGATGGGTGTACCTTTTGATGTAAAATTTTTGCTTCTATTTTGAAATACGTTTGGGTTTTGCATGTGGTTCTGGTTAGTTAAGGCTGACTCACAGAGGATTCCTGAGTTTAGTTGCTGACCTGTCGTGAGAAAGCTGGCATAGTGGGATGTGGTATTGTCGTGGAACTGATGACTCGCAAGCTAGTTTGAGAGCTGAGGAAGGGGAATAAATGTTGGAAAAAAAATTAACTCGGGGGTCCCCAGAATTTTTGGCAATGTCAGGAACAGGATGGGTGTCAGTATGAACATAGGATTTAACCAGCATTGCCTCTGAAATTTCCTGACGCTCGGTACTTAAAAGTGAAGCGAACAGTGGCAATTTATACCAAACTGTAGCTGGCAAGGAGCTGGCTGTTAGAGGGCAGAAGCAGAACCAATTGCAGATGGTAGTGAAGAGGTTAATTGACCCCGTGCGCCAAACAAAGATGTTATACAGGATGCAGCAATTTACTGGGATTGTGACAAAGGTCAGCCGGGTGGAAGTCTAAACCACAACACAATGCTATAATTTTCTTGCCATAACCCATGTTCAAAGTATGGATAAAAATAGTTGATCCACCGGAACGCACCATGAACTCTCATGAGGAACAAAATGTTTGTTATGGGCTGGTGCGAACTACTTCAAGGGACATAAAACATTTTGTCTGGTTTTTGTGGGGGTGGCAGAAAGTCATGTGTCATCCTCCTTCTGTTGGAATGAACTGTTTGTTACAGAGTGGATGCATTTCATTGTGATTCACAGATCATAGTTTTGTAAATAAGTACTTCTCCACACAAGTAAATGGTTCAAAATTCAGAACTATACATCAATAGAGAGACCCGAATGTTCGCGCAAGTGCTGAAAGGTGGCAGGGCAAATTGATGAGGTGGCCATAGTTTGGGTTTCTTGGGTTCATGAATCGTGAAACTAAATACAGCAGGCAAGACATGATTCCTGAAATGTTTAAGTCACTTGTTGGGCCTCAGCTTAGCATTTGTGGTCACCGCATTATAATTAAGATGTCAGGATTTTAGAAAAGGTGCAGCAGGAGACGTTAGCCAGTTTGTGACTCTGAATGTGGAACTTCAGTGATCCAACCATTTGAATTATTTACTGGCAAATGGGAAAGAGTGAAAGGTGATCCAGAGGTCCTGGATTTAAAATTATTGGACAAGAATCTGGACTTAGATTTTTTTTTCCCCACGTGAAGTTTGAAATGTGAAGCATTGTTCATGGAATCAGTTTTTCCTGAAGAATTTCAAAGGAGTTGGGCAGTTATTTGAAGATGAGCCACATGCAAGAGTATGGGGGGGAAAAAAGCAGGGACCTAGAACTAAGCATGGCATTTGGAAAGAGAAATTACAGAAACAGTTGACTGGCAAAAAACATGTCTTTTCCTGTCATTTTAGGTTTACAGCTTGATCATCATTCTACTCTTGATGGACACCTTAAACAAGCAGATAATCTCTAAGCACCTATTTTGGATGCATCTGAGATGTTTATTTTGTTTCACACATGCTTTGTTAATCAGTTTGTTGATGGGTTTTAGTGCAGTTCAATATGTGGATTTCTGAGGTAGGGATCTACAGTTGCTGAGCACCACTAGTTGTGGAGTGTTTCATTTCGAGATGCTATGATCTACTTGGCACTATTCTGATGCCAGAGGATGGGACAGCATTTCAGCAAATGATCAATGGGCTATGTAGGGCCGCATGTGACCAAACAAGAAACACAACCCCCATTACAAGAAAATGAGTATATTCATCCCAGATTCTTCACTGGAGAGCACAAGTTGGTTGTTCAAATGTATTCACTGCAATCACGAAAGGGTGAATTGTGTCTGTTCCCGAGGGTGGGGCATTTCAAGGCAAGACACATTTTTAAGGTGAAAGGCAAGAGAATATAAAAAAAAATAAGACATGAGGGGCAAATGTTTGACATAGGGAGTGGTCCGTGTCTATGCTGAACTTCCCAACGAAGTGGTGGATGCAGGTGCAGTTAGTGTTTAAAAGACATTTAGAGAAGTACATGAATAAGAAAGATTTGGCGGGGGTGGGGGGGGGGGGCGGAGAAGAGATGATATGGGCCAGGCTACAGCACAGACGTTGGCCATTCAGTCCACTGTATCTGTAGTTTCTCTTCCCAGTAGCCAAGCTTAATTTCACGTCCTTGCTTTTGTTACATAATTTTGCACGTGGGATTAGTTTAGAGTTTGGGATTATGGCCGGCAAACTGAAGGGTCTGTTTCCATGCTGTATAACTCTATGACTTGAGATAGATACACGTTTGTTAAGCAAAGATATTAAGGATGTGGGCCAAAGGCAGGTATATGGAGTCAGATGACAGATCAGCCACGATCTCATTGCATGGCGCAACAGTTCCAAGAGGTTGATGAGCCTCATCCTGTTCCAGATCCAGTGCTGCTCGCATATATTGTTTGAAGTTAACCAAATGACGACTGGGCATTGTAGAAGTTTTTAGTGAGTTAGTAGGATGCTGGGCAAGTTGGTCATGAACAGGTCCAGGCAATTGTGGCAGCAGGGATGTGGTCAAGGCTGCCAAATATCTGCCTCTCTTGCACAGCTACGGTTGGGTCTAGGTTTCATTTGGAGAGGGAGAATGTTGCGTCCTCAAGTGCTCTTGATGTCTTCAGAGAGAGTTGGGCACCGCAGGGGTAGAGTATTTTATCTCCCCTTTGAACTGTATTTTGATTTTGTCCCTTTCTTCTCTCCCTCCCTCCCCTCTCCCTCACCTTTGATTTGCATCACCCTTAGTGGGCTTTGCATCTAAGTTAATCAGATGGAAATCATGGCTGGTTTACTGGTGATGGAGGCATGGAGAATTAAGTTCATTTGTGTCAAACAGCATTTATGGATTTGAAGGAAGAGGGTCAAAAAAGCCACTGGACAATTATTTGTAACGTGGGAAGCCATGTTACAGGGGTTCATTCATCGAAGGAGGCACGATGGATAAATCCATGGCTTCCTCAAACTCCTATCCAATCGTTTGTTGGAAAACCCACAGTGAACCTTCGGTTTTGTAATGCCGCCTGTCTCATTGCACACTTTGCCACACAAATCAGGTGCAGTACTCGCAATCTGGGCTGTTGCAAAGAATTTCCATCTTCAAGAAGAATTGCAGCTTTTCTGCACACCCGTGTCAGAGTGAGATTTATTCAGAATAAGATGACACATTGCAAATCAAAACACTCCACTGCGTTCCTGACATTTCAGTGTGGTGTTTCATTGCACGGTGACCCACAGATTCAGCCCCCTGTTACCCTGTATGGCATCTCACTGTCCTGTAGAGGGCCATTGTGGTCCTGTGTCCCACTGCACAGTGACAAGTGCCACACACATTGATTCCATTTTGGTTCGCAGCACTGCGCAACCCCATGTCAAACGACATGAGGAAATATCTTGATCAGGAAATGACAGGTCAAAGAAATGAGGGAAAAAACACAACCACCAGGAATGAATGACGTTCCAGTAAACAATGCCTGCTGTCATGCTGTCTGCTCAGGTGCATTGAACGACACATGATTCAGTTGTAATTTCTGTAATTGAGCTCATCTATTTTCTTATCTTTTGACAATAAAAATGCTGAAGATAATCCTGGTGTTTATATTTTATAAATCTCCAGTAAAAGATCAAGACCTCTCTGATCAGATGTTTATTTCATGAGCTGCTGACTAGAATCTAATGGCACAATTTTAATATTTATGATGAATAGTTCAGCAAGAGCTTTTAATCATGATTTCTGTATTGTACACTTCATTTCCAGTTGATACAGAGCTGCAAATTGCAACTTTTGTCATCTAATAGGACCTAAATCACCTTGCAACGGTGAATGAATTCATTAAAAAACCTCATATTGCTCCTCACTGGAATTAATTAATCCTTGGACTTTGAGTGTCAATTCTGATTTGTCTGAAACCCACAG
Source organism: Chiloscyllium plagiosum (assembly GCF_004010195.1). Classification (NCBI taxonomy): domain Eukaryota; kingdom Metazoa; phylum Chordata; class Chondrichthyes; order Orectolobiformes; family Hemiscylliidae; genus Chiloscyllium; species Chiloscyllium plagiosum. Next base: position 11,488,040 of record NC_057751.1, read on the forward strand.
TCGTTGGTCATCCTGGGCTCTTGCTCAACAATCCGTAGCAGAGGGAAGGGTAGGGTGGGTGAAACACAGCAGCAGGTACAGGAAGAGGACGGAGACCACGATTCTGGTTGAGTGAATTTGATCTGTTTGAAGGCCAATTGGATCATACAGTTGGTTGTACCTATGGTGAAGTGGAAGAAACATTGATTTACGTTTGGCACAAAGGGAGGTCAGAATGCATGTTCCCTGTTTTGAAGGAATCATGATCGACACTTTATCGGGCGGTGGGGGTTGGAGTTTTGGCACTGGGTACTGGGAGAGAGAAGCTGAAAATGTGTTGCTGGAAAAGCGCAGCAGGTTAGGCAGCATCCAAGGAGCAGGAGAATCGATGTTTCGGGCATGAGCCCTTCTTCAGGAACTGGGAGAGAGAAGACATGGGGGAAGAGGGTATAGAAAAGTAAGGGAGAGAAAGTAATGTCTCGGACTTTGGGGAGGGAGCGGGTACAGTATATATGTATGAGGGAAGCGAGTGTGTCAGTGATGGGTTGGAGAGGTACAGGGTGTTTGAGAGAGGGAGTAACCAGTGTGCGGATGATGGGGTGGTGTCAGCAAGAGAGGAATACAGGGTATTGGTGATGGAGCAGAGAGGGAGCCAGAGGGTGTGTGGGTGAAGGGGAAGTTGATTATTAAAAAAGAAAATAGCAGCTGCAATTCAACAGAAAATAATAATTTTCCATTAAATTCCAGCTGCAGCTTGCTGTGGTAACACCGGTCTTGTGTCTTGTAATTTAATGATTTTAGCAAGGAGTGACAATTCTTGTCAGTGTTATTTATGGAAGATTTAATTGGCCATTATTTGACCTTCTAAGCTATATTTGTCTGTAATGAGCAGTATAGTAAAAGATTGAGTGGCGAGGCTGATTGTATGTCTGCTGTATTGTGACTCTGTTCTAGAGTTGTGGTAAGATGGTGGATGTGTAGGGCGTCTGAGCCCAGGCGTTCCTCCACTCCATCTGCTTTTCATTTTGCTTCTTTTCTATCTTTTCTCTCTTTTTTTTCTGTTTCTTCATTTACCTCTTGTTGAAGAGCATGGTGACAGCACCAGTGACGGTGAGGGAGCCCAGCAGCATGGACTCAGTGGTGTCAGAGGCATGTTTGGGTTCCCATCTGCTTTGGTATCTTTGAGGCAATCCCCACACTGCCTCATGGCTGTTGTGGGGGAAGCGAGTCTAGGCCCACTATGAGACTGGCAGCATCAGCAACAGCTGTGTTGGTGGGTTTCAGCAAAAACTCAGTGGCATGCTTGTCGCTGGAGGTGAGATGGCGCCAGCATCCATGGCATTTTGATGGAGACTTGTGCCAGCCCACCAGCCCATGGTGGACCACTTAACAAGAAGGACTGTAAAGTCATAGAGATGTGAAGCACGGAAACAGATCCTTCGATCCAACTTGTCCATGCCATCCAGATATCCCAACCTAATCTAGTCCCATTTGCCAGCACATGGCCCATATCCCTCTAAACCCTTCCTATGAATGTACACGTCCAGTTGACTTTTAAATATTGTCATTGTACCAGCCTCCACCACCACTTCTGGCAGCTCATTCTATACCCGTCCCACCCTCTGCGTGCAGAAGTTGCCCCTTCGCTCCCTTTTACAGAGGAACCTCCATTGTCTGAATATCCGTTATCTGAATTTCAGATTATCCGAAGGAGATCTCAAGCTCCTGATAGAAACATTATATCAAAGAGGTGTTTCCAACACTGATCGTACCTTTTGTTTACAATGATTAAAAATGAATCCGGCTTACTGAAATGCTGGTGAGAACAGTCCTGGACATCAGTGGGAACCCAGGCACGTTCTCCAAATGACTGGCCGCCAGCCCTCTCTCTTTCTCCCCATACTTTCCCTGGAGTTCTGCACAAGGGTGTACTCCTGAATGCCCCACCCCCCCTTCCCCAGATAATCTTGCCAACATTGTCCTATTCAGGACAAAGATGGAACTTGTTATGGGGTGTGTGTGTGTGTGTGTGTGTCTGCGTCTGCGCGCTATTTGGAGACTCCTCTCCCCCAAAGGCAGCAGCACTCTTCCTGTTGGTGTCCAGTTGGCTGCCCGGGAGATGGGAGGGAGGGGTGGAGTGCAAGTGGGGGCAGACAGGGAGGTGGGCTGGTGGGAGGATGGTGGGTGGGGCAGATGGAGCGCAGTTGGACAGGGTTGGGGGGTGTCGCACGTGGTGTGCTGCTGCCTATTCTTCTGAACAGGGGGCGGACTTTGCAAGTGTTCGCTGTGTCAACCCAATTGAACTGAATGGGGAAACGCTGGAAGCTTCAGCAATGCTGCAGGTCCCTTACACACAAGTGTGTGTCTGCTCAGAAATAAACCCTGAGACAGAGAGAGGGGGCAAGGCAGGTAGAGCGAGGGAAAAGGAAACTTCACAAAACTCCAAACCCCAGGGGAGAAGCACTGAATCAATTGTCCCAACGAAATAGCGCCCACCCGTCTCGTTCGGATAATTGAGGTTCCTCTGTATATCTTTCCCTTTTCACCCTCAACTTATGCCCTCTAGTCTTGTACTCCCCTACTCCAGGGAAAAAACACCTTGTGTATTTATCCGATCCATACCCCTCATGATTTTATAAAACTCTATAAGGTCACCCCTCAGCCTCCAATGCTCCAGGGAAAAGAGCAAAAGTTGAACACTTTTTCTTGTTTTCATTTTTCTCCTGTTTGTATTCTGTGGTTTGGTTTGTTTTTCTGGGTTTTAAGACGGTGCTTTTGCACTACTTTGTAAGAAATGAGTAATTGAAATCAAACCAAATCAAGTCAGAATTACTGCCATGCAACTGGTCCGGGTAGAAACCTTTGCTCCAAAATGGTGCAGTGAACCTTTCACTGGGACTCCACTCCTGCAGCTGTGAATTACTGCTGCCCCTTTCACTGAAAGAATCAAGTGATGAGAACCAATCAGGGTGCTCAAAATGTGAGATTAAACTGAGAGCCCTGAACTGGGTTTCACCTCCTGAGCATCCATCTCGTCACTGTGAAATGGATGGCCGTACTGAGAACACGACATATTGTACAGGATTGCTGGCAGTGATTAATAACCATTCCAACACTGTTAGGGAGCAGGAGAATAGCCACAAGAAGCAGGGGAAGTGGTTATCCCTTCTCATACTAGTGGGCTTGTTGGTTATCTCATTTAGCAATTAGTCAGGTAAGTATGAGACAGAGACACTTGCATCTGGATTCAAATGTAATGTTGTGATGTGTCTGATGCTTTGTAATGAATTTACGTGCGTGCTTGCCTCCTGGATTGAGCTGGTCGTGTTTCCTCTTTGGTGAGGGAAGATGAAAATTTGTGGCATTTTGTGGGTTCAGGTTAGTTCTCGGGTGAAGCAAGCTTTGTTTATTATGCAGGGAGAAGTGCTGGATGATCCCATTGAGTGCTGAGTTCAGTCTGTGCATTGTTGACCAGAGTCTCAGAAAGGCCTGTCTGGAAAATAGCTCAGCAGTTCCCTGGAGAACAGGAGTGTGTAGACTGTATCCTTTTTTGCTCTCTGGTGGTTTAGTGGTCAGGGTTTTCCTGGTGCCAGCGACTGTCACATCTCCTGTTGATGTGATTTTTTTTTAACAATGTGGAGCTCATTGCTGCCGATACAGGAAGATGGGACTGTCATTTGTACTGAATCCTTTACAACCCCATAGTATCTCATTGCTTTACAACCATTCCGTACTTTAAATGTTGTTTCTGTTTATAACTAAGGAAACCTAGCAGCCAAATTGTGTGCAGCAAGACCCCACAATACCTCTTTGGTAATGATGGGCTAATATATTTTCATAATGTTGACTGAGGCTAAACAATTCAAAGGACACTGGGTTGGGAGCAGAGAGTACTCAATGTAATGCCATATCATCTTTCACAGCTTTCATTTGTGTGCAGTAATCACCTTTTGGTTTTAATATCTCATCTGTATCACTGATGGCGCAGTACTCCATCAGTACAGTAAGTAAACCAAGTGCAGCAATGTAGCTATTTTTAAAAAGAGAGCCCACTTGGGAGAATGAAGAAGCTGTGTAGCATGAAGCTTTGTGTGAACTGTATACTGTAGTGAAGTGACCTAAAATTACATTCAGAACCTTTCACTGAACCTCCGGAGGTTTGAAACATCATTTCTGCAAGTTGTTGAGAATCTCGGTTTGTCCACAGATTTTATGTGCTGTCACTGAGTAATTCCATCCGCAAAGCTGAGTCGACTTCTGAAACCAACCTTGTTCAAGCTGAAGAGTAGCACTGCCAAGTGTGGGTGAGAGGCAGCACAAATTGTCCAGCCTGAAATGTTGGACCGACAGGTCCTTGGCCATCAGAGAGACTTAGTGAAGGGTCTCTGGGGTAATGTGACACAGTAGCAGGATTGCTGATCAATTTGTCTTGAGGGCAAGGGGTCACAAGTAAGTCCAAGTGGTAATTTGGAGAGACAAGCTAAGTGTGCTGTAGATTTGAATCTGCATCAAAGAATCAAAGTGATTTCCAGTCTGTGCCTCTTCACTCCAATTATATGGTAACTGTGCTTGAGCATCGGATTTGGAAATAATTATGATATATCCAACAAGGATGCCTGTTTCCCAATGGGCTATTTGTAAAACCACAGGGTGAACTCCAGCTGAGTGAACATCAAAATAACAATGACCTTTGGTCAGAAAGATTCCAGTTGCACTCACTCATGAGTGCAGTTTTCAGATTTTGCTTCCTTACTATGTGTTTGCATGTGTCTATGAGTGCACGCACTTGGAGGATATATGAATATGTAAACAGGAAATGCTGAGAGGAGTGCTTTCAGTTAACTGTTCTCGTGTGTCAAGCCTTTTTTGAAAAAGGTATCTTATTTTGCAACTGGATTTGTCACTGCCAGGTTAGCTTAAGTAGCATTTGGTGGGTATAGACTGGTGGTGCCCTTGCATGAGAGAACTTAATTCAGTGGTTCCCCTAAGCCATGCCTTGGTCTGGATTCAGTTTCACGTATGAGAAATGTGTGCGCTGGAAAAGCACAGCAGATCAGGCAGCATCCAAGGAGCAGGAGAGTCAATGTTTCGGGCATAAGGTCCTCATCACATTCCCGATGAAGGTCTTATGCCCAAAATGTCGACTCTCCTGCCGTGCTTTTCCAGCGCCACACTTTTCGACTCTGACTTTCCAGTACACTGCAGTCCTCACTTTCTCCCAATTTCACTGATGGTTTGGACTTGTCACGTGTGGTGACGATGGTCTTGGTTTCTTCGTTCAGTTTTGGCCCAGACTGCTGGGTTTGACCAGGTCCCTTTTCCCCTCCCTTTCCTGAAAGGGGGGGGGGGGGGGGATAACAGAAGCCGGCAGCATGGGAAAATATCAGTTCGAACATAGAGGAAAATTGGGTATCGCTGTCTTGGAACTATTCTTCTCCAGCAAGTGTGTCCAGCAGCAAGATCAGGGATCAGAATCACAGGCCCATAAGCAGTACCCAGACCCATCCCATGTTCCCCAATCCAAACATGGCAGTCCTAGGAGCCAGTGTCTGAGCCACAATATCCACACCATGTCGCACTGAAAATGGTCAAAGCACCTTCATGGAACATGTCTGTGGTAGAGGGAGACAGGTACTCAGCTTGTAAGAGGTTGTCTATAAAATGGAGTTGAGACCACAACCCAACCAACCATAATATTAATCGAGGAGCAGCTTGAAGGGCTGAGTGGCCTACTCCTCCTTATTCATATGTTTGTGACAAACAGTGAGTATTAAGATAACAATGCGGAGGAATGGGATTGTGGGAGACATAACAGTTTGGATCAGTAATTGGCTTGCTGAAAGAAAACAGAGGGTTGTAGTTGATGGAACATGTTCATCTTGGTGTCCAGTTAGTAGTGGCGTACCGCAAGGGTCAGTGTTGGGTCCACTGGTGTTCGTCATTTTTATAAATGACCTGGATGAGGGCTTAGAAGGGTGGGTTCATAAATTTGCAGACGACACCAAGGTCGGTGGAGTTGTGGATAGTGACGAAGGATGTAGTAGGTTGCAGAGAGACATGGACAGGATGCAGAGCTGGGCTGAGAGGTGGCAAATGGAGTTTAGTGTGGACAAGTGTGAGGTGATACACTTTGGACAGAGTAATCGGAATGCAAAGTACTGAGCTAATGGTAAGATTCTTGGGAGTGCAGATGAGCAGAGAGACCTCCGTGTCCATGTACACAGATCCTTGAAAGTTGCCACCCAGATTGATGGGGTTGTTAAGAAGGCATACAGTTTTATGGCCTTTATTAACCGAGGGATTGAGTTCCAGAACCAGGAGGTTATGCTGCAGCTGTACAAAGCTCTGGTACGGCCGCAGCTGGAGTATTGTGTGCAGTTCTGGTCACCGCATTATAAGAAATTACAGACCAGTGAGTCTCACTTCAGTTGTTGGTAAAGTGTTGGAAAAGGTTCTAAGAGATAGGATTTACAACCATCTGGAAAAGAATAATCTGATCAGGGACAGTCAGCGCAGTTTTGTGAAGGGTAGGTCGTGCCTAACGAATCTTGTTGAGTTTTTTGACAAAGTGACCAAACAGGTAGATGAGAGAAAACAATTTGATGTGGTGTATATGGATTTCAGCAAGGCGTTCAATAAGGTTCCCCACAGTGGGCTATTATACAAAATATGGAGGAATGGGATTGTGGGAGACATAGCAGTTTGGATCAGTAATTGGCTTGCTGAAAGAAAACAGAGGGTTATAGTTGATGGAACATGTTCATCTTGGTGTCCAGTTACTAGCGGGGTACTGCAAAGGTCGGTGTTGGGTCCACTGCTGTTCGTCATTCTATAAAAGACCTAAATGAGGGCTTAGAACGGTGGGTTAGTAAATTTGCGGATGACACTAAGGTCGGTGGAGTTGTGGATAGTGACGAAGGATGTAGTAGGTTGCAGAGAGACATAGATAGGATGCAGAGCTGGGCTGAGAGGTGGCAACTGGAGTTTAGTGTGGACAAGTGTGAGGTGATACTCCACTCCAAGGAGCAGGAGAATCGACGTTTCGGGCATAAGCCCTTCTTCAGGAATGAGGAAAGTGTGTCCAGCAGGACTGGGCTAATGGTAAGATTCTTGGTAGTGTAAATGAGCAGAGAGATCTCGGTGTCCAGGTACACGGATCCCTGAAAGTTGCCACCCAGGTTGACAGGGTTGTTAAGAAGGCATACAGTGTTTTGGCCTTTATTAATAGAGGGATTGAGTTCCGGAACGATGAGGTTATGCTGCAGCTGTACAAAGCTCTGGTACGGCCACACTTGGAGTATTGTGTATAGTTCTAGTTACTGCATTATAAGAAGGATGTGGAAGCTTTGGAAAGGGTGCAGAGGAGATTTACTAGGATGTTGCCTGGTATGGAAGGAATGCCTTAAGGGAAAGGCTGAGGGCCTTAAGGCTGTTCTCGTTAGAGAGGACAAAGTTGAGAGGTGACTTAATAGAGACATACAAGATAATCAGAGGGTTAGATAGGGTGGACAGGGAGAGTCTCCAAGTATGGGGACTGCAAACACGAAAGGACACAACTTTAAAGTGGGGGGAGATAGGTATAAGACAGATGTTAGAGGTAGTTTCTTTACTCAGAGTAGTGAGGGTATGGAATGCTTTGCCTGCAACGGGAGTAGATTACTCAAGTTTAAGTGCATTTAAGTCGTCATTGGACAGGCACATGAACGTACATGGAATAGTGTAGGTGAGATGGGCTTCAGATTGGTATGACAGGGCGGCGCAACGTCCAGGGCCGAAGGGCCTGTACTGTGCTGTAATGTTCTATGATCTAATAAGCCGCACTGTTAAACATTATGAATATGAGAACATGCAAGGTTAAAAATACATGTTTTGTAAGAGCTTTTTAAACCACTGTTAAGCTTTGATCAAGATTGTGATATGATTGCTACCTCCAGTACTGCTTTTAAAGATTACTGCTGCTGTAACCTTCTGTCCTGTTTGTACTGTGGGAGTGTTGCCATGACCAAGACCTCCATGTTTATCACCAGAATAATATTTTGGGGTGTTTCTTTCAGTAAGTAGTTTTATCAGATCTGCTACATTTTCAATGCTTTAGTTTCCTTGATATGCTACTGAACATAACTGAGCAGCGTTTGTGTGTGTGCGCCCGCGATAGATGTTTCCTGTGAATAAACTATATTTTGAACAGGTTTTAAAAAAAAATCAGTTCTGTGTTGAGGGCAGTTTTGTAACTTCAGCTACCATCTGACTTTCCAAAAAGCACTCTCCAAATGTGACCAGTCTCTCTTTTGTTTTGATGCTGACTATTATTGGAGAAAGGGTACATTTCACTTCTCAGTGAACTACACCTTGGACACCTAAATGGATATTTGACAATCTTCACCTGACATTAGCAGCTTCCGAATGGCATTGCCAGCTTAAAACATCGGGAGAGCTGGCCATTGGAGCTGGTGCCATTTTAAGAAAGCAAATCTTAGCAGGACTTATACACTTAATGGGAAGGTCCGAGGGAGTGTAGCTGAACAAAGAGATCTTGGCATGCAGATTCACAGCTCCTTGAAAGTGGAATTGCAGGTGGATAGGATCGTGAAGAAGGCATTTGGTATGCTTTCCTTTATTGGTCAGAGTATTGAGTACAGGAGTTGGGCGGTCATGTTGCAGCTGTACAGGACAGTTAGACTAGTCCTTGCTGTATATTTTACAACATCAAGGCCTTCTCTAGCTACAATTAGCTTGTATTCCAGTATTTAGTATTATTGGACAATAAATGGTATTATTTTGAAGTCTCAGCCCGAAGATACATCTTGACTTTGCCCTCTCCTTGATAGGCCTATTTTGAATCATCAAGCCACATGGTAAATGACACATGACAAAAGTAGACATTCCAGCTTTGACCAGGGTTCCTGTCCCACATGACCAGTTCCCTCTAGATTAAACTGGCAGCTGATAGTCATTGTCTTCACTGCTTTGGGGCGAAAGGCCATAGCTCATGTGCAATGAAATGGTCCATGCCTCTGAGCCAGGAGGTTTCAAATACCACCTGCTCCCAGGGGTGCGTAATGACATCTCTAAATGGGAAGAATGGCTACTATTGAAGAGACCAAGATGGGAAAGGGTCAGAAGAGCATGGAAAGGCAATCAAAAAGCTTGTCTTGTCCATCTCTCTGAACAGAAACTGTCCCATTGGAAGATGCAACTCCTTACACAAGTCTGCTTCAGATCAGTGATGATCTCCACACATGGAAACAATAGTGACAAAATTGAAACTCACCGGTGTGAGGATTTATGTGTGAACTAAAAGAAAATACAAGATTCTGTGCTTGTTAAGCATCACAACAGTTGGAAACAATTTGGGTTTACAAATTGTTGACAATACGTTTTGTTTCCTTGAGTGCTAATCACACTTGCAGATTTTGTTGTTTAGAGAACAAACAGTGCTGGAAATATTCAGTAGGTTAGACAGCATCAGTTGACAGAATAAGCAAGCTGATATTTCAGGTTGATAACCTTGTGGATATCTGAAGGTTCTCCAAACCCATGGCTCCGTCATCCTCAGTTGCACCAAATATTTAACTTTTCCCCATTTTCAGGGGTGGCATTCAAGCCTTGGCCCACAGGACCCTGAAACCAAATGAATTTCCTGGTTATGTGCGGTTACATTTCTCTGTCTGCTGTAAATCCTGCTCTCAGTCATAGACAAAGGCTGTGCTATTTCTGTCTTAATTACTGTAAAATAGAAGCCTTTTCATCTCATGATGCTGTAAAATGAAACCCATGATAATGTTACAATCCTTACGATATACAAGACAAAGAAATGAAGTTGAGACATAAGGATACTCAGTCGGTGTAATTATCAGAAAGCTTCCTGTTCCATTAAATTGAGAGCAAGGTTGCCTTTATATTTACACCTTTTTGTGAGTATAGGATGTCCCAAAGCAATTCACTATCGAGCAAGCATTTCTGATTTTTGTCAGTATGTTTGGGGCAGCCATTTGACACACAGATACTTCCCATATACAGCAATCAGATAAACCGGATCATGTGTTTTCAGGGAAGGGTAGGTGTTGGTGAGGATGCTGGGGAAGCATGAGTGCTGTCAGACAATTTACACTGACCTGAGAGGGCCGATGGGAACTTGGGTCCATATTGTAGCCAAAAGGTGGCATCTTTGACCATGCAGCACTCCTTCGGTATTGCACAGAAGTGTCAGCTGAGACTTGGTGCTCAAGTCTTTGGATTGGACTTAAGTCCACAATCATCTCGCTCAAAGGTGAGGGTGCTTGCCACAGTGTGCTGTAACTGGGAACAAAACCAAGAAAGAAGAGGACTTGACCAGGCTCAGTTCTTCAGTCAAAGGGTTGTGTATTTTGAGTCATTAAGCATACTGAAGAACATTTTTCCATGATTGGGGTAGTTTGAGAATGTGTAGCTGAGGTTGAGGTTCCTAGTTCTTATGTTCTTTGTAGCTGTCTTGTTAGTGGGCTTCCCAAGATAAGCAACTGGTGTGTGTTGTCATGTCAACTGATCTCTCTACTTACTTGGTCACTTCCCTCCCTTTTCAAAGTATGTACACCAGCTCATCGTTCTGTGTGGAATGAAAGGTTGGTCATGGCTTCAATCCATTTGAGACCCATGATTCCACCTTGCAGGATGTCCTCTTCATGGTTCATACGCTAAGAAATGTCACATGTTGGGAGGAAGGAAAGAGGAAACTGACTGTGTCGCTGTCTGATTCCTGCTCAGTTCACCAGCTTGTTTGTTTGATAGTTTAAGTGATGTTGTGTTGGAAAGAAAATGCTTAAATCTGCCAAACCTTGCAGGCGGAGAATCCAAACTGGCTGCGATTTATGTTGCACACTGTTGTCTCGGGGTTGGAAATGAATGTTACTACTTTCAGTTGACCGAGGTATGGTAACAGTGTCCTGGCACTTGCACCCAGGCACACAAACTTACCTTTCCCACTTTCAAGCTTCAAGAGTCAACAGTGGGCATTGAGTAAAGTGAATGGAGAGGAAGTTTTCAAGCAGCGTTGAAAATTTTCATCTGGGTTATCTTAAGGGATGAATCAAAATTTCCTTCAAGCTGCATCCTATACACTATTGTAACATGCAGGCTGAGAAGAGCTGAGAACCTCACCAAAGTATCAGCTGAATGAATAATCTATGCAGCATCCCATACCAGCACTTGGAATGCCTATTCCCAAGTCTGCAAAATAGCTTTCAGCCTGTTACCTACCCACTGCACAGTACATATATTAGCACGTATAATGAAGCCAGTGCATTAGTTATGCTGAATAATTGACATTTCAATTGAATTAATAGGGATACATTTCACCAGACTTTCAACTACTGACCAAACCCGCTTCACATGGCACTGTTGCTTCCTTAGTAGTTCAGTTGAGAGTGGATCAATCACTATCACTTATACAGACAAGGATCTGAATTTTTCACGTTTGTCTTGGGAGGGTGGGGTTGGAGAGAGCAGGGAGGTTCTGGTTGTGTCGAGATGTGGGTAAGGATGGGAATAGGCTGTTGGAATTCAATTTGTGAGAATTCCAATTATCGTATTTGAGTTTTGTTGACAAACAATACATTTTGTTGAACGTTTTTATCCTGTGTTCATCAGGACCTGCAAGCATTAGCAGTGTGAAAGGAAAACAATATTTTAAATTGTATGGAAAAAAATGTGTTTTCTTGGTTGGTTGGATCCTGATGGATAGAAATGATCTGGACAAACAGTCAAGTCCAATTCCTCATAAATTGAGCAATATTCTGTGCCCGTTTAACATTCTTTGTAAAACCGGTGGGGCCTGAATCTGCAAGAAGGTTAGGTGTCCACTTTGAAAACAGTCTTTAAACTCTCAGACCAGGAATTAAGAAATGCTTTTCAGGAAAATTTTCCAAAAGTTTACAATATTGTGACTGCCTGTCATTATGCTGAAGACTTAATTCCCACGTAGCTTGTGTGTGTGTGTGTGTGTTGTGTGTACATGTTGGGAGGGGCATGCTACCCAGCCTGTTTCTGAAAGTGATGTGAATTTGACATAGTGAAGAGTGTCAGTCTTTTTGTGAGGCAAATTACTTCTTCAGAATGTAAGTGGTCGGGTTATTGATTGAAAGGTGTTGCCTTTTCCTTTGTCTACCTCATGCTGTCAGATCCAACTGCAAGAGGGACAGCTGAGCTTCACTGAAATCTCCTGGTACATACGATATTTCAGATGTTGGATGCAGAGATCAAGGAGTCCAATAAGCACAGCTTTTCAGAACTAACCTCCGGAACTGTGGCAGTCACTCTGTAGAATGAAGCCAGGTTATTAACTCAGTGCTAGATCATTGGTGATATGGATGCAAACAGCATGCTGCTCTGGGAGATTAATAAGGTCTCTCACACACAGTCAAAAGAGTGTGCATTCCAACACCATTGCTGCTGTGATTCCAACAACTGAGTTCCCAGAGTCATTTCAGGGATTTCACATGGACAATCAGTCCCTTGATGCACTCCTGTGAAGGATTGAAAGCATAACGTCGAAGACAAGATAGTGTGCATGCAGCAGAATGAGCACCCTGCTTCAGAACTTGGTGTGTCCTCATGAGCAGGTTGATTGTATACTGCCCAAGCTGGCATTTGTTGACCTCTACAGTGAGAGAAGAGAGAAAAAGTACACCCATGAAAGCCCCTTTGTATATGTATAATGGAGGAGTCTGATGAATAAAGTTAGAAATTGCTTATTTTTTCAAACACCATGACTGGTCAACAGGTAGGTTGACCTTTTGAAATATCATGTTGCTTATGTACTTTTCGGCTGTCATCAACCATGACCAAGTTGTCACAATCTCGCTGAAAAGAACATAGACATTCTCCACGTGGCAGGGTTGGTTTCTCCAGGTGCTGTGGTTTCATCCCATTGGCAAAAGATGTGCAGGTCAGGTGGATTCATTGTGCCAAATTGCCATGTAGTGTCCAGAAATATGCAGCTTAGAGGATTAGCCATGGGGAATGTGGAGTTACAGGGATAGGGTAAGGAGATGGGTCTGGGTGGGATGCTCATTGGCGCATCAGTGTGGACTCAATGGGCTGAATGGCCTGCTTCCACATCGTAGATACTCTATGATTCTGGGCTGGTTGCCTGGATGTTAAGATAGCAATGATCACACTGAATGTTTCATTCATTCAGAAAGGTGTTAGAAATTATTCATTTTTCCTCATCTATTTAATTACAGACGGGCAGTAAGTGCAGGCTTAGCCATCAGTGTCCACGTTCCATGAACAAATAAAATAAAATTCAGCAGGTTCTCTGTCTTATCCCAGAAACTAGCTGAGTGTGAAAGAAAAGGGAGAGATTGATTATCAATCTGAATTGTTCTGATGCTTTACGGCAGATGGCAAAATTGCAAAAGTTTCCTGTCAGCCAGAACCGTGTAATAGTCGATTGCCCTTGAGGTGGCCTTGGGGAGCTTTCACTTGAACTATAGCAGTCCTTGGGGGTATACAGATATCCACAGTGCTGTTAGGAGGCAAATTTCAGAAATTTGACTCTGTGATAATAGAGGAGTGTTTGGCCGTATCATAACACTCCTTCCATAGTCATCAAGTGAGCCTCTGTCACAGGGGTAGGGACACCATCGCTGCACCACATGGGGGAAATGGGTCTTGAAATCACAACCTGCCAACAGAACATTGCAAATGCCAAGAACCCCAGGAGGTGGTGTTCTGGAAGAAATGCAAAGGCCGAACTGGAACCGAGAAGAAAGCAGCTGACCCGAACTTGACAACATGACATTCTGACCTTTTGTTGAGCAGGGGTTTTCACCAGCATTAACATTCCCTTATCTGTGACATGAAATAAAATCAATGACACAGATGTGTGGCACGGTGGTTCAGTGGTTAGCACCGTTGCCTCACAGCACCAGGGACCCAGGTTCAATTCCAGCAAACTGTCTGTGTGGAGTTTGCACATTCTCCCTGTGTCTGTGTGGGTTTCCTCTGGGTGCTCCGGTTTCCTCCCACAATCCAAAGATGTGCAGGTCAGATGAATTGGCCATGCTAAATTACTCATAGTGATAGGCGCATTAGTTAGAGGGAAATGGGTCTGGGTGGGCTACTCTTCGGAGGGTTGGAGTAGACTGGTTGGGCCGAAGGGCCTGTTTCCATACTGTAGGTAATCTAATCTAATCTCAAAGGTTTGTTGATAGGATTCACTTTCCAAGATGTTCAATCTGGATATTTTTGAACCAACCTGTTCAAGGTCATTATTGCACACCTCTGGAACGGGTGGGTCTTGAACTCAGGACTATTAATCCAGTGGCAGGGCACTAACTACCATTACACCACAAGAGCCCCAAAACTTATCCAATCAATGTTTTTCCTCAGGCAATCAGAACTTAAAGTGCATCTCACCCGCCCAGGTCTAATTTGTAATTTTCTGCAAATGTGCTGGCTGTGAGTAATGATCCATGATTTGTCAAAAATCCAAGTTCACACTGTCTGAGAATTCAGTCTTGCTGGCATTAAGTTGTCATGCCTTCGACATTGCATTACTATGATTATGGCTCAGTTCAGAAGAAAATGAGCAGAAAACAAATGGTGCTTGTGTCTCTGCAATGTTAGATGGCTTTGAGCTGTCTTACTGGCTCCAGTTTCCTCTCCTCTGCTATGTTTTCCTGTAATGTAGAGTAGACTTGAGAGGACAAGGGCTAGCAGACCACCTGCTCCCTGAGGCTTATCAATGAAGTCTTGTCATTGGTCATGTACAAGTAGTTAGGAAGACTGTGTGTGTGTTTTGGGAGAGCACCACTGAATTTGCTGCATTTCTGCAGTGATGGATACATGGGCCCTTCCATCATTCTGCATTACTTTCTTGGCAAGGAGAGGTTAGTGGGGCTTTTGCAACGATACATTTCAAATTGGTTCCTGAATTAAAGAAAGAACTTGTCTATTTCTGGTTTTAGATATTTGTCTGGTTTTCACTGCAAGATTATCAGTAACACATTGCCATCCCAGAACAACAGAGTAAGGTGCCAGACAAGAAGGGAACCACTTTTACACTTGTGTCTATATGTGAGTGAGCATGAGTAATGGAAGTGTCTTTTTCCTGCAGTCAGAGTGGGTACTATTTGTTGACCCTTGTTCAGCCAAGCAGGCTCACTGGCTGGATGTTCTGATAAAGCAGTCCCTCTGAACTGATGACTGATGCACTGAGTTGTATCATGTTGCTAGTTTTGTCTCCCTAAACAGTTTTGTCTGGAATACCCACTCTTGGCAGGAGATGAACTGACCATCTCTGAGCTTTCAGACCGAAGGGCAGATTCCAAAGAAGCGAGGCCCAGTCACTAAACTCTAACCTCTTCGTGTTCCATTTGATGTGATTCTTCCAGTGTAATTTTCCAATTGTCATTATTCTTCCTTTCACAAGTGATGCACTGATCCAGTTCTGCAATCATCCGTGCAATCCTCTGCACTATTTATAGCTTTTGGATTCAGAACATGTTTGAGGCTCAGCCAATACAATCTGGTTCATACTAAACCCATACTCCTGCACTCGTGCCCCTGTAAGCTGGCTGTCGGGAAGCAGATTATCAAAAACTGTACACTTAAAATTCAGGGACAGCAGATTAGAGTTTGAGGGAAAGTACATCTTTTCCCAAGTTGCCTTGGTAAGGGTTATTCTTGTGAAAGGTGCTATGAAATAAAATGAGTGATGTCAAGAAGGTGAAAAAGACTTTTAAATATATTACATGCATCACAACATCTGGAGATTGCTAAGTGTCTCAGCCAATGGAAGTGCTTTGAAAATACAGTCCATGTTGTATTGTAGGGAATGCAGCAGTCAGTTTGTAGATAACCAGCTCCTACCAATGCTATTGCATTGATGATCTGTTTCAGTTGTCTTGATTGATTGGCCACTTCACTGGGGTGATCCCTGTTGTTCTTGTTTGAAATAATGTCATTGGATCTCCTGAGAGGGCAGATGTGGCCTCAGTTTAAGGTCCCACTCAAAACTCAGCACCACCAGCAGTTGGGACTAAACTGGAGGAAGCCGAGATTCCTGTACTCTTGTTTTTTGGAGTGAAGTTCACGTTTGTCTTTTCAATCAGAGGTCAAGGTGTTACCAACTGAACCATGGCTGACACTTCTTGCTTGTGTGTGAGAGATGTTGGGATTTTGCAACTGTTCTTCATAGAGGTGGATAGGTTACGGGAACTTGGTGCCTGACTTAGGGGTATTTTGTGTGGAGACATCCCAGGTCCATTAAAGTGTTATTCTGCAACACTTCTCTTCCACCCCCTTAGTGTTTAAATGTAGTGGAAGATTAGATTCTGAGTTTGATTTGTTCATCCGTTTGCACCGCATTCAAAACCTGGCCTGGTTTCATGCTGTTTATGAAATGTCTTTGAGACTTCTGCTATGTTGTATGTTCAAACTTGCTTATCTTATAGTGGATGCATATAAGCTGTTTGATTCATTATTCTCAACACAAGATCATTTTTACTTTTCTGTGAATGTTTGCTGATTGCCGTCTCATTGCGACAGATCCTAAAGGGGTTTCTCTGGCCTCTCGACAGTCAGAAAATTAATTTTCGGTGCGATATTCGTGCTCATAAGTAAGACTAAGTCATACAAGCCAAGTGAAAGTTTGAGTGATGCAAATAATGGGGTCATGTTTCTGTAGTGCAGTGGCAGTGTTCTTACTGCTGGACTAGGAGGTCTGGGATTACTTCCCACTCTTCCAGAGGTGTGTCATAGCATCCTTCAGCAGAATGATAAGACAATATCAAAGTATGGAGAGACAGCTACAAAATAAGTGGAGGTTTGCTTTCTCCAAGTCATGCATACAGCAGAAAAGGTTAGATTTTAAAATATGAAGAAGTGACATTGCAGAATTAGGTGTATTGCAGGTGCTGATACAAACGATAACTCATGATTTCTGAGTCCGATTTTTAAGTCTTTACAATCACCATTTTTGTGTCATTCCTAAGTACTGCACAACCATAATTCCCACTGAGTCCTTTGATTTGTTTACCTTGTTGGTTCACTGCTTAAACTGAAGGTTGTAAACTTCCAATAATCTGACTGTCACGTGGGGTCACTCATTGCATGAAGGGCATTGGGTCACTTATCAGGGATTTGGGTCTGATGATTGGTCAAATTATAGCTAAATAGGAAGATTTATTGAGCATCAAGTGTGACATGACAAGCAATTCACATTGCTGTACAGGTTCTTCTTCAGGTGTTGTTTCTGGACAGGCCAGTGCGCAAATTCCTGGACTTGATTAGGGGAGGCAATAGCCTTGTGGTAATATTACAAGACTATTAATCCAGAGATCCTGACAATGTTCCAGGTGCATAGTTTTCAATCCCACTGCGGCAGATGGTAGAATTTGCATTTGATTAAAATCCAAAATTAAGAGTCTACTGATGACCATCAACCCATTGTCAACTGTCAAGAAAAACCTGTCTGGTTCATTAATGTCCTTCAGGAAAGGAAATCAGCCATGCTTACCTGGTCTGGCCTAGATCCACAGCCATTTGATTGACTCTCAACTGCCCTCTTTCCGTCAGCCCATCAATGATTTTTTAAAAAAATCTCCTTGTAGGCTTCTCAACCTTGTGTGGTTTTTTTTCAGCATTCTGTAACCTGCTCAGACCTTTTGGACTTGGCTAATCCCAGCTGAATCAAGATGAGCACAGGACATTGCTGATGAAGGGCTTTTGCCCGAAGTATCGATTTTCCTGCTCCTCGGATGCTGCCTGACCTGCTGTGCTTTTTCAGCGCTACTCTAACCTCCAGCATCTGCAGTGCCCACTTCCACCTGACCACAGCTGAGGACAACCCCTTCCATTTGGATCATTCTTTTCTTCACTACAAGTCTCATGGATTTTACTCCTTTCTTCTATCCACAAATAATTAACCCTCTCAGTTCACAAATCTTTTGGAGTCCATTCTGCAGTTTTGAGGGCAAGCCATTGGATCTTGAATTGGTTCCTCCCATCTGGTATTGCCAACTAAGATATAATGTAGCTAGTTAACATGGCTCTCACACAGCCAGAGGTTCTTGGAGTGGATGCTGGGGAGAGATAGTTCACCTGCTCTTTGACCACGCTGACTGAAATCCTCCTCCCCAGCACCCCCCCCCGCCCAACCAGCAGCAAGTCCCAGCTGAGTCCAGTCTGATGGGTCAGTCTGTCTTCAGTTGTAGTCACTTCTGGGACTGTGGTCAGTCCCAAGAGTTGTGGATGCTGAAGTTGATGTAAACCCAGGGATTTTGGGCCAGTCCTTTTGATGGACCACTGGGGTAGGGGGTTGATGCAGACCAGGGTTTAGAGGTGTTGTGGGGGGATTTGGGGCTTGGGTTGTTCCCTCGATGGGCAGAGGAGTCTTTCCTTCTCAAAGAAGGTGTCTTGATCATCTGTTTCACTTGGTCCTCCCACTGCCCTTTTTGAGAGAGTTTTCATTAAATTGTTCAGACACATTATGACCCACCTCTGGAGCAGGTAGGACTTGAATCTTTTTTCTGCTATGTAAATCCCAGCACATGTCCTTGTCGTCTTCAGTTCTGAATAAGAGTCATATTGGGCTTGAAACATGAGCTCCATCTCTCTCTGTACAGGTGCTGCCAGATCTGCTGAGTTTCTCTCAGACTGCCTTTTTTTGTTTCAGATCTTCACTATGTACATATACTTTGCTTTTATTCTGTTTGTATGGGGGGGGTGGTTCTCGTCTGACTGTCATAACATGTAGGAATCATTACCACAGCTAGTGGTGTGACTGAACATGATCTTACACTCCCTCGCAACCTTGTGATAAGATGAAGCCACAGTAAGATGTTTTTTAAATGGAGCTAATTTTTTCATTGCTTCTGCACTATGACAAGAACATCAGTATTACATGAGCACAGCCCGATATTAAAGTGCAGAATTAAAAATGTGTTTTAACTTCCTGACAAATTGTAATTCTGCAGCATGATTTTCTCACACTACTAACCCTGAGCTTCATCTCAACAGGGCTTTAGTCTGTCTTGTACTAGTTGCATTAGCCAGCGTTCCATTGGGCTTCAGAGAGGGAAGAGGTGGATTGAATTCCTGGGATGGTGTGCAACTTCCCCACTGTGTCTGTTTCTAACAGATGGGGAGCTCATTACACACAATATTTGCTGGGTAAGACACATGAGGCAGAATTTACATGGAATTCTGCACTGCCCTGATTTCCAGCTCAGTGACGTGTCACATCAACATTTGCCTCTCCAGGATCCTTCCTTGAAATGCATCAGCAACAGCCCTCCACTAAATCTACTCAGTCATCTCATTCAAATAAAATTGGTTGCAAAGCATTTGGAAGAATTTACAAATTGAAAACCAAAAGCACAGATGTTCTGATAAACTTGGTTCCTGCGACTCATTTCTCCTCTCTCACATCAGCGCCTGTGGCACATCCTGACAGCTGTCTCAACATCTTGGGACCTAATCTCACCCTTTTCCAGTTAGCTTTTAGCCCTTAACCCTGCCAAACAACTGGTCACAACTTGAACTGAAAAAGATGACTCACATTTCCAGTAGCCCTTACAGCCCTCAATTCAAGTGTGTGTGTAGGAGTTAATCTCCAGGACTTGATTCATTTAAATATTGGTCTGCCTCTGAGCATTGAAGTTGCTCCAAGTTTCCTCATCACTCACCAAGAGTAAATGCTCAGTGATTGCTACTATTCCTCTCCCTTTCTCCGAGCTCACCCCCACATCCCACCACCCTCTCCTAATGTATTCTTTATTCCAGAATCAGATATGAAATACACTCACTTCAGACCACTGTCTGTGTAATTGGTAATTTGTGGATTTGACTGTCCAGGAGAAATGATTTCTTTCTTTTCGGTGACAGTTATTCTGGAATGGTGAAAGACATTGACTGAGAGACTGCAAAATGATATAAAGTGGAGTTCTTGGTGGGAACTTAATTTCAGAAGTCTGTTTGGACTAAATACAAGTTTCCCAGAGCTTGGAACCTCACTTGAAAGCAAGTCAAAAGGAAGTTAGTTGATTTGTTTAAATGCAATTTGCTACTTCTACAAGATTTGTATGGCTGATTGTGAGGATTTTGGTTACACAATGGCAAGAGGATTTCGCCTCTGGATTCATTCCTCCCATCGACCAGCCAGGTCGTACCCACTACCTATGTTCACCTATCACTACTTCACCACTCTGCCCCTTCCCCCCCCACCAAACCTCCCTCCCTCCCAGACTTTATCTGCAGCTCCCCCTAACTCCACCTCCATTCCTGAAGAAAGGTTATACCCAAACCGTTGACTTCTCCACTTGCTGATGCTTGCTGTGTTCTTCCAGCCTCCTGCCTGTCTACTGTGGAGATTGACTGACTAGGAGAAAGTGAGGACTGAGATGCTGGAGATCAGAGTCCGAACGTGTGGCACTGGAAAAGCGCAGAAGGTCAGGCAGCTTCCGAGAAGTAGGAGAGTCGACGTTGCAGGCGCAAGCCCTTCATCAGGAATGTTGGGGGTGGGGGAGATGTCCAAGGGGGCTGAGAGATAAATGGGAGGGGGTGGGACATGCAGGGAAGATAGCTAGGAAGATAGATAGATAGATGAAGGTGGTGGGTGATGGTGATAGGTTGGATCGGTTAGGTGTGAAGGAAGATGAACAGGTAGGACAGTTCAAGAGGGCTGTGCCGAGTTGGAGAGTTGGATCTGGGACAAGGGATGGGGAGCTGAGGAAACTGGTGAAACATCAATGTGGTCTTCTCTACATTGGGGAGACAGGATGCCAGCTTGCAGAGCATTTCAGGGAACATCTCTAGGACACATGCACTAAACAACCCCACTACCCTGTGGCCGAACACTTCAATTCTCCCTCCCAATCTGCCAAGGACATGCAAGTCCTGGGCCACCTCCACCACTAGATCCTAGCCACCCAACTACTGGAGGAAGAACACCTCATTTTCCACCATGGGACCCAAATGGGATCAACATTGACTTCTCCAGTTTCCTCATCTGCCCTCCCCCCATCTTAACCCAAATCCAACCCTCCAACATGGCACCTCCCTCTTGAACTGTCCTAACTGTCCATCTTTCTTCCCACCGATCCACTCCACCCTTCACTCCGACCAATTTCCATCACCCCCACTTGCATTTGCCTTCCTAGCTTTATCTCTCAGACCCCGTCACCCTCCACATTCCTAACAAAGGGCGTTTGCCCAAAATGTTGATTTTCTCCTCAGATGCTGCCTGATCTGCTGTGCTTTTCCAGCAATATACCTATTTACTCTGGAGCAGGCACTGCTGTGTGTGGTCGGGCAGAGAGTTCAGTTCCATTGCACTGAGATTCTTCAACTGGCTTTTCTCCAGCTTTTGAGCAAGAATCTGCACCTGGAACGTGAACTTATTTGCGCTCTGTACAGCAGTTTGTCAGAAGGAGATGCACAGAAACTCTGACTGCTCATAGTATCTGAAGTGGAGAGTTAACCTTTGGCCTGCTTAGTCCAAAATTCAATTGCATCTGTGCTATCGGGTGGACAGACCTGGCCTTTTCGGCACATTTTTAACCTTTGTGTACTGCAATATACTTAAAATGCAGAATTAAAAATAAATGCTTTAAGTTCCTGACAAATCATAATTCTGCAGCACGATTTTCTCACACCACGGACTCTGAATTTCATCCCACCAGGGCTTTAGTCTGTCTTGTACTAGCTGCGTTAGCCAGCGTTCCATTGGGTTTTAGAGAGGGAAGGGGTGGTTTGAATTCCTGGGATGGTGTGCAACTCCCCCACTGTGCTTGTTTCATACAGGTGGGGAGCTCATTACGTGCAGCATTTGCTGGGTAAGACGTATGAGGCAGAATTTACCTGGAATTCTGCACTGCTCTGATTTCCAGCTCAGTGACGTGTCACATCAACATGAAGGTTAAACGTACAATGGCTTGATTAAAAATCTCAAGAGTCAAACTCCTTTTTAGCTCCTTGAAGACAGAGTTCATCCACAAAATCAGAGCAAAGGAATTCTGGCAGCACTGTTTGCAGTTTCACAAGACACACCAGGCAGTGTCCCAGTTGAAAAACTGAGGTCTCCTGTTTAACTTGCAGACAAGAATCTTTTGCTTGCAGAGGGTCTTGTACTTTCAGAACCCTCTTAGTCTGAGACTGGTGGATGTGGGGACAGAGAAATACATTTCTAATGCTCGAGTGGGTTGATTATTAACGACCTGGGAGGCTCCATGGATATCTGTGAGGAGGTGGAAATGTGGAGTTAAGGCTATGATCGATCAGCTGCTATCTTATGAAATGGCAGGGCAGGCTATAGGGGCTCAATGTTCCACTCTAGCTTCAAATATTATTAAGATTACCCTTTACAGTATCACAAAACACTGCTACTAAAGCAATTTTTCTCAAACAGTGTGACAAAGGTGCAGTGTAATCCCTTGACAAATTAACAGCTATCTTTAGAGTTGTCTCTCTGTCTGTATGGTTTAGCATATTATGGAACAGAAGGTAAACTGAATCTAAGCTCTCTCGTTTTGAAACTTGGTCCACAAAGGCAATTGAAAGCTTGCACTCTGTAAATCACTGCACATCAAAGTGAATGAAATGGAGGTTGATATTTGCAACTGCGTTAGGATTAAAAAAAGGCAAGCTCTGATGAGTGGATTTACTCCAGGATCAGAGCTGAGCAATTCATGTTTCAGCGAAGCTTCATTCATGGTATACAATGCAAAGTGAATTCCCAATATCCACGATGCAATGCAAGAGCCAAGCCAAGGTCAGGAACATGCTGGCAAGAAGGTGGACAGAAACTAGGATCATCGGCTGCTCAACTCTGAGCAGCCGAAACGTGGGATAAAGTCATGGGACCAGCCACGAATAGGTAAAATCAGATGAACTCAAAGGACCATGTCATGTTATGTCAAGGTTTTGGTGCTGACTGTGTGAGAATATTCTGGTGATTAGCAATTGAAATTAGATTAGATTAGATTACTTTAGATTAGATTACTTACAGTGTGGAAACAGGCCCTTCGGCCCAACAAGTCCACACCGCCCCGCCAAAGCGCAACCCACCCATACCCCTACATGTACCCCTTTACCTAACGCTACGGGCAATTTAGCATGACCAATTCACCTAACCTGCACACCTTTGGACTGTGGGAGGAAACCAGAGCACCCAGAGGAAACCCGCATGGACTCTGGGAGAATGTGCACCCTCCACACACAGTCACCCGAGGGTGGGATCGAACCCAGGTCCCTGATGCTGTGGGGCAGCAGTGCGAACCACTGAGCCACCGTTAAGTGCTTTCTTGCCAGTTATGGCACCTAAAAGCATCAATCGGGCATGAGCAGTTCTGGGTACCACTTGAGAAAGGATATTTTAGCTCTGGGGGGCATGGATTTGCCAGAATTGTAAGACCTCCAGGTAAAATTGAAGACATTGAACTAAATAGGGTGGTATTTGTCAAATTTAGACTGTTTAAGTGATGGTGAACAAAGAATTGCAGGATATTAAGGAGAACAGAAATAAAAGCCATGTTTCAGGAATGAGATTCAGAAACCTGTTCGTGCACAGAGTGGCACAAGTTTGAAATTCTTCTGCATGTGGTAATTGATGTCAAGTACATGGTACATTTTGAAGCTGTGATTGACTTGAGCTTTGTTTTCCAAGGCTATGAAGGGACATAGGGCAAATTGAACACTTGGAATTTATTCACAGTTCTGCTGTGGTCTCAATAAATGGCAATACTGTGAACGGCTTCCTCCTGTTCCTGCATTGTATTGCTCTGTACCTGACTGTGGAATGGTCTTGATCATTGTTGTTGGTGTTCACGTTTTGCTTCATAAAGGCTGAGAATGTGGGGATAGTAGACCGTTACGCTCAATTATTGTTGAGTGTGGAGAAACATTCAACTTCTACTCATACGTTACTATTTAACATATTGAAATACAGACCCATGAACATCAATATTCTGTTCAGATTATCCTTGGCCTTTGGTAATGATTGGCATTTAAGCTTGTCCTTGATCAAGCACAAATCTTTTGTGGTTTCAAACCAGCCTCTCAAGTGAAAGAGCTTTCATTTTGTTGCCTTGAAATTATAATGAGCAACATTAAAAATACAAAAGTTGAGGAATGCAAGGAGATTTAAACAGTCTTTTCCTCCCATTAACTTGGTGCTTTTTCACTTGCTGTGGAACCCTGTTCCAGGAGCACAACAAACTTGGAAGTCATGGGGAACGGACAGGGCTTACTTTCCCTTTAAAGAAATATTATGCCTTACATGACAATCAAGCTGTCATTCGATTTTTATCTAACTTGCCTGACTAATAAATGTCAAAGCTTGAATAATTTTTAAGAGTCCAGTGTAATTATCCAACCACATTTTCAAGTAGACCCTCATCCAGCACCTGCCTTGCATCTATTAAAATGAAGTGGCAGATTGGTTTTCCAGGATTCTTCACAGCAGTACTCTGCACCAATAGCTGTAAAAGGATTTCCATGACCATCTGTGACAAATGCACTGTTACTGAATTATTGATCTGGAGGCAGTGTGGTGGATTCTGTGACCAGCACCATTAAAAGCACGCTTTTGTGCACATTGATGAACCCCTTGCTTATGTTGTAGTTTTGACCACGGTTATAACTTCCTATCAGCTTTGAAATGTAAACTTGTACTTGCCGTTGTGCGAACAGTGGTTTGTTTGGCTTTGGTTGTGGCATATGTTGTCAGCTGTGTTGTTGATGGGATCCCATTGAAGCATCTTCTGGGTAGGATATGGTAGGAGTTCGATTTGAAGTAACCCTTTATTTTCAAATTGCTGGCTGTTAAACCTTACCTAGGGCTTGAGGAGGAGTGCTATTTTACTTGGGTTGGGGGCTGGGCCACGGTGCTCAGGTCTCAGTCTGGGGATCCATACAGCATTCACTTGAGAAAGTCATGACTTCTGTGCATCATCTTGTTTTTCCAGTAACTGTACAAACACATTCCTGCCCTGATGTTCCTGTGCGCTCTTCATTTACCGTGAAAGACGCTCCTTGCAACTATTTGTGTCTCTCAGATCTGCAAGATTCTTCATTGCTCTGTATTGACTCTTTTTCCACATGGTGTATAAGTGTCCAAGTTTGCTGGCCAAACAGAGGTGATGGTAACACGCTTTGCTTTGGCTTTCGATGTACCTGCTGTGGAACAGAGGCTCTTTCTATGGAGGGAGCTATGTGCCTGAGGCTTTTCCCCTGCTGCAAGGAGGTGCTTGGGCTCACCTTGCAGATCCCTCAGTGAGGTGAATGAGGTCAGTTGGGCTCACCAGGGACATGGCTGACCAACTGGCTGCACATAGTGCCTCCTGAAGCCTCATGAAACTGATTGAAATACAGTCTTAATGAGATTATAAACAGTGCATCTTTGCCTTTGTTTATTTTATAACGTGTCTGATTCTTTTCATTAAGCAGAGACCAGTTGATTCTTGGGCTGAAATGTTTGGGTAAATCAGTGTGCATTGAAGATTGATCTGTTCAATCTGTTATTTAGCTGGGCAGCTTGATGAAACTGCAAAGCCTGGGCAAATTGGACAAGCTCTTTGTGCTGATATTTAAGTTGCTGTATCCCAGTCATTGATACTTTTGTTCTCTTTTCCATTGACCACATGACCTTTGCCTGCAGTAGACTTGCACCCTGAAGACGAGCAGTTGTTAACAGAATCGCCACTGCCTCTAAAGAGCCCGGCTGGGAGTCACTCATTGCTGGAGTCAACCCAGTATGATGCTTCACATAGCTTCAAGCCTCATGATCGAGTAGGACTTGGTATCACTGGCAGTACAGCTTCAGCCCACACCATCAGTGCCAGTCAGTGCTCTGAGGTACAAAACACTCTGGAAGTTAAGGAAATTGCAGATGAAGTAAGAACAGGCAGAGATTGTCCACCAATTTCCCTCACCGGTCCCTTGCTGCTGCCAGATAGCATATCAGAAAACCTGGGGACCAGTGTCCAAGGAAGAGAGATGACTGTGTCTGAGGAAGAAGTACCAGCCATGGACCAAAAGGCAGAGGCCTTGGATGTACAGACTCTACCTGGTATCACCGAGTCAAAAAAGGCAAAACCTCCTGTCCTGGAAGTTGAGACTGTGGAAGGTGGGGCATCAGTAAAAGATAATGTCGTAATGAAAAGGACATCAGGCTGTAATTCTGACCCTAGTGATTTTCCTGAGATTAAGAACCTTTCTAACACGGAAATGTCAGGGATTCAGCCATCGCCCCCGGTTCACGGACAGCCCTCTCTCTCAGCGAATGCTGCAGACGTGGATGAGCCGGGACCACAAGCAGAACACAAAGACTTGGCACTTAAGCTGGAGTTTGACTTTTCGGAAGATAAGGAAAATGCAGAGGGGAGGGTGCCAGTGCCAAGGAAAGTGGGTAAAAAGCCTGGCAGCAAGTCCAGTGGGAAGAAACAAAGAACAGCAGTCTTGAAGGCCAGTGCTTCTGAAGAAAAAGACATTACTCCCACCACCAACTTTGATGACATTCCCATTCCAAACAAGTCCTACAATTTGGATTCTACCAAGTGGGATGATCCCGATTTCAACCCATTCGGCAGCTCCTCTCATCTACAGAACTCTCCCATGCAGCCGAAGGCCTCGTATACATTTGATCCTGACTGCTTGGATTCAGTTGACCCTTTCAAGCCCACCAAAACGTTAGCTAACACATTGGAGCCCCCTGCTCCCTTGGAGCCGGAGACTGCCAGGACTGAACAGCCCACTGTGGAGGGAGCATCCGATGTGGGGAAAGCGGCACAAGAGTCACCCAAGAAGAACAAGCCCCGAGTGATAACGTGAGTTTTGCTAATTTAATATCTTTAACTCACTAACTGTCTCTTTGTCATGTAGAAATGCTGCAGCACACAGTGAGAAGTCATTTTTATAAACTTTGAGGTTTTTTAAAATTCAAACCCTCCATTTTGTTCAGAAGTCAGTCAGGTCAACAATTTACTGTGGAAGACTTTTTTTTCTTTGTAACGCTTTGCTCTTCCCTTACACTATTTGCTGACATCACAGAGATCAAACAATTTCAGCCTCAACCCTCGGTCTTCCAAATCATTTTGTGCATTTGTGAGCCAGACACCTCAAACGCTTGAACTGTGGAGCTCAGAGAGGCCATTAAATCCACAGCGTGTGTGCCTGCAAGAGAAACTCTACCCCCATGTGATAGACTCAAACATTAATGTGAAATCTATCACTACTCAGGGCTTAGTTTCAGAGTTTTATTTCCAATTATGTAAATGTCACCTGCTTTTGAACATAAATGCTAAAACCAGTCCTGATGCATGTCAGGGGAGGGAGAGGGAAGTAAACAATTATAGTTTCATTAAGTATTTAATCATCTGTCTGGACATTGCATTGCGATAAGTGGCTTCAAACAATGAGAGTTTTGGGAAAATGAACAGTCACAATTGTGTTTCGTGCAGTAATCTGACTACTTATTTTCTACCCCAGGTTTTGTTTTTCATACATTAACAGATACTACTTACTGAATTCGGCACTCACTTCTCCATCCCTCAGTCAATCGGGAACAAAGTGGGTGAACTGGCTATTGTGCCGTTGAAAGCTCAGAGTTCTCACTGGAAGCTTTTGTCATAATTTACTGTGACATTCTACACTCTCCTTGGCTGCTGTCCATCCTGAAAAAGTACAACTCCCTAAAATAACTTGCACATTGACCAAGTGCAGCAGTCAGCCTGATGATTCACGCCCTATGATTTTCACGTCACCATGAAATACTCTCCAGATACCTTTCCAATTATATTCCAAGTTTTGTTTTTCTAAATTTATCAAATGTTCAAAGTATTTCTCTACATCTGTCTTGCCCAGTTGCCACAAGACAGAGGAGAGGCAGACTTTGGGCCAGTGACATCAAGTTGATTTTGGGGAATCATGAACACAGTTACTGAAATACAGGTGATTGACCATTTGTAAGCAATTTCAGAGTTTCTTGACTTTGTTAAGAAGCAACAGTTGAGATATGAAACATTACAATTAGGTCACGTGGACAAATATGACAACTGGGGTTGGTTCACTGACAGCAGAGGACAGACAAGTTGTTGGATGCACAAATGTGTTAGTCTTGTTCAGCGAAGATGTGAGGGAACTCTTTCCTGGGTTTTCTACCATCTGATCCATCTCCAATCTGGAGAAAACAGCTCTCCACAAGGACTGCCCTCTGCCTCAGCACTTGCCAATGTATCCTATTTGTAGGGACCAATGCCACACATTGTGTCTGAATCCTTTTGGCCAATGACTGGAGGTAGCTACACATGAGATTGAATGACTGTTGTTCCCTTGCCCACCTCCATTTGAAGGTTAGTTTTTATTCTAAGAACACAAGGTTCTTTTTTTCCCAAAACACTGCGTTCAGAATATAATTGTGTGGCACTTGACAAATCTTCTGTTGATGCTTGTTAAAGATTAGCTACTACTGTAAATGTAGTTAAATGAGGTGTCATGCTCTAGAGGAAATACTAAATGTAGAATTTAAGAAAACACAAATTTCAAGAGGGCCTCCGTTTACACCAATCTCTGTTTCACTGTCATTGTGTTAATATGAGCTACTGACATATGTATGCTTCACCAGTCTCTTATATTCTTGCTCCCTCTATCTGGGTCAGGTGACAACATTTTCTCAAGTCTTTTCACAAGCTGGTGCAAGCCAAGAACCAAAACTGTTCACTAGTCTCAGGTATCAATGTTTTGAACGCCAGTCTTGGATTAACTTGCTCCCTCAACATTCTGCACTACCGGCAAGCCCAGTTGTGATCCAGATACATAGATACATTGCAGTCATATAGAAAGATCAAGCATGAAGCCTTCAGGGTTGAGACCTGTACCAAGTTGTGCACATTCCCTTTTTTGTTGAGGCAGAGGACTGGGAAACCAACTTGCATTATTCAGTACACTGGGGAGCAAGTCAGACACTGTCATCACAGTCACAAGAATATCACTGGGATTAGTGACCAGCTTTTATGATTAAAGATTGAGCAGTAGATGCTGAGTAATCATTCAATCTGCCTTTTACTCACTCCCAAATAATCCTTATCCTAGCCCATTGTCCTTTGGCATGCTCATCAACTCTACGAAACTGCCTTCCACCTATTCATACTCTCATCAAAGCTAAGTTTTGTGTGCATTGTGACTTGTACTAGGAAACCCAAGCTCACCAGCCAATTTCTCTGATACCCATTGAGTGAAAACTAGGGGAAGGGAAAACCTATGAACCTTGAAGCACCAACACAGTCACACCTTAAGAATGTAGAAAGGAATGTATTCTGACAGTGAAATCTTTTGTGAACTGTTTAATGACAGATCATTTCAATAAATACCACCAGAAAATATTCGTGACCACTAACCTATACAAATTATGTTATGCTATTCCTGATCGTTGGGCCTTAAATACAAGACCTGTGTTCAGGACTGCTTTGCAATTCAGCAGGTATTTTTTTTGTATGTGGAATGAAGCATGTGGACCTAAATGCGCAACGTAAGTCACGCGGTGATGGCGTGATGTTGAAATGACTGTTCGATCCAATTGGGTCTTTCTGTAAAAGGGAAATAGATTAATGCTGAGGGATTCCAGGCAGCTCTCTGTGATGTTGACTCATGTGTGCCCTCACCTCAACCAATTTAACATGGTCTGGCCTTGGATTATATTCTGAGGTGCTGTACAAAAGTTGAATGAGGCAGCAAAATGCTTGCAGAGATTTATAAGTGTTTCTTATCAATTTATCCCTTCATTTGGAACTTCACTTTTCACCTTCCCCCTCCAGAGCCTTTTCCTGTCCAGAAACCAACTCTCCCAATGGGGGAGGACCAATTTGCTTCTTTTTAATAATGAACCTGCTTGGAGATGCCCCCAAGGTAGGTGAGACTTGGACCCAACTTTCCATCCCAGAGGCTGGGATGTTAGCATTAGACCACAGGACCCCAAAGAACTTATCTCTGTTTTGTTTTTACATTCTTGAATAACCCTAGTCAGTGATGTAATTTCATGCGTCTGGAGCAGGTGACATTTTTTAGCTTGGATCTCCTGGCTCAGAGGTAGTGAGCTACCACTGTGCTGTAAGAACTAAAGCATTTGCAGGACATATAAAATCTAATAACATCACAAACTATATTCAAGTCGGACACCTTACACATTCAGAAAGAGTCTCCAAAGGCTCATCTCTTGGTAGAGTTTTTAATCGACCCATTCAGTGATGTTATTACACCTGTGGAGCGGGCGGAACTTGAACCTTGGTTTCCTGGCTCAGAGGACACTACCACTGTACCACAAGAACCCATTCCATCACATGTTCATCTTATTTCTTCTCCATTGGTCAGTTGCTTCTCTACATTGATCCATTAAGAGCCCAACTGAGAACTCATTTCTTGAACACCAAGTCCAGTGAGCATTAACTGTTCTTAATCAATTCTGGAGTTGTTCTGATTGACCCTTGAAGGGACCAGCACTGACCAGGTGGACACAGCTATTCATTATTTCCTAAAAGAAGCAAATTCCCTTCACAGGTAGTCTGCCAGCAAATTCTTGTCAGTCTGTTTTCGCTAGAACCTATTCACCAGGGCACCTGTTACAATTCTTAAAGAATTGTACGCTAAGATGGGGATGTTAGTGAATTTGGAGTAGAACAGCCTTGGGGAGGAGACAGTCAGTAAGAAAGTTTCATTAAAATCTGAGCTGCAAAAACATGGTGCACTGTGAAACTGAGGATGATGTTTTCAGCTTGTTCATCAAAATACTCCATTAGGGTATGAAAACCGGGGGGACAGGCACGTACAGTGGAAGCTGCCATGTATGCCAAGTTAGCTGAGGAGCCACCATGTTTGGAGAATGTGGATGTCAAATAGTTTTGGTTTGGGTTATGGGAAACCCTGCCAGGGCAGTCTCCATTGGTCATCTGTCGCTTCCTTGATGGCATTAACAATGAATGATAGTGGAGTTTCATGTTATCTACAGACTAACCTTTGTAAGATGCAGCAGGTCTCTCCATTAACCAGATTCGTGATTGTGTACTCATCACAGCTATTTGCTTCCAGGGGTCCACTCTTTTTAAAATGAGCCGATTAATTTAATTCATTTTCATGACTTGCCACAACGGAGGTCTCTCCCAGTACCAGAAGCACAAGGCTGGTGGATTTTAGAGATCAGCGTAGCCCATGAACACAGGATGCCCAGATTGTCCCAGGAAAGGCCACTTTCTATGAGATACCAGACAAATCGCACCACCAGTAAGACCATAATCAAGGGGGAGGATGACCATTTGAGAAAGGAGGCAAAAAAGATGCTGAGGCCAGGGATCTGATCCTTTGCTATTCTTCAGAAACACAACCTTTGCTGCAGCCAAGTCAAGTGTACAGCCAGAGAACAACTCTTGGACTTTGCCTCTCACTGCTGTGGGAATTGGCACAGAGAATTGTGCTGAATCTTTAAACCCACAGATTTTTGGCTTTTTTTTTGGTATCGGGGGAAAGGGTGGAGGGAGGGCAAGATGAAGGCTGTGACGGATTAATGGTCCGTAAAGAGAGAGTATTCGATGACTGCCAGGAGAAGTCAGCTGTATCCAGTATGATTGACTTGGAACAAAGCAGTGTTTTCCCTGTGACACTTATTTTTTGAGCTGTGTGTATCTAATTTGCAGCTGGATAAGGTAATGCAGGAGAATCGTCACGTACTCAGGTAAGCGTGAGTGTTCTCCAGAATGTCCACTGTCCATTCTAGTCGGTTGCAGTTCAGAAAGATTCTTGTTGAAGTACCAAATCCCAGTGTTCTCCATCGAAAATCAATGCTGCTTGTATTTTGCAAGTTAATGGTACTGAAGGTTATTTTTAATCAAAATCATGCACAGAAACATAGTTTAAATTTTGGGTTTATTGACTCACTCTGAAAGTCTGCAAGGGAAAACCTGTTGAAATATCAGGGAGCTGGTTACTGTCAAATTAAGCTGAACCATGACTCCTATCTTTGTTCTCCTCAAACAAAGCGATAGTAATTCATCATCACAATGCACTGCTGAGGCTTCCTTTGACTAATAACCGTGTTGCACTTACCAGTTTTTTGTCTGTGACCTTTATTTTCCCCCTTTGTCTTTGTGAACCCTTTGATTCTCCATCTGTATGTGTGTCTCCTGTCTCTTTCTCTCTCTTGTGTTCTCTGTTTGCCTGTCCACCAGGACTATTGAACAAGTGAAGTTTCTCTGTTTTCTGATGTAAGTACTTGGAACTGTTTTGCACGATCAGAGTCTGTTCCTTATCTGTGCTAATTCATTGTATGCATTGTACAGTTCCTTGGTTACCATTTGTTCAATAGCGATGACCAGAAAGCTGCAATGCCCCATGATGCGAAACGATATGACTTGATTCCACTTTCCAAGATTCAATAAACCATCAGGAACATGTTAGTTGTCACCTCCAGCTTTGCTATTTCAGCCAGGTCTGGCTTTTTAGTGTTTGCACGAATGATCAAGGGAGTCTGTGATCAGGTTCAAGAGAGGAGTTTGTAGCTGGCCTTCTTGCTGAAGAAACCCTGTGAACAAATAGATCCCACTGTAGGGAATCACTGGGACTTAAGTCTGTTAGGAGACCTTACTTTGTATCTCAACTATCAGCTTCAACAAATGATAGTCAAATATAGGAAACACGGGTCTGGCCAGGATGAGACTGTAAGGACTCCTAACCTCGTCCAGCCCCCTTGTCCTTTCCTGGTTGCTCCAATCTGCAGACCATCTGCAAATTCCTAGTAAGACACAGACAGGACTTCAAATCCGATAGCCATGCCATTGTCTCTTATTGACAAATACACCGTCGTGATGCACTCAAAGGGTGGGAGAGGTTTGCAGCATAATCAGTTTTCAAGACCAGAGCTAGTCTCGATGGAAAAAGTTTCTTCATTTAAATGGAATGTCAGTGGCATTGTGAAGAGCAGAGGTCAGGTGTGTCACTGGGGAAGCCATGGGCAGCCAGTGACTTTGTGGAACTCAGCAACTGGCGAGAGAGACAGAGGGGAGAGAGAGGAGAGTGCAGATATCCCCTCAATAACTCGGGAGTAATCTGGTTTAATTTATGTGATGGAAGCTTAAAACAAGAGCTTGGAACAGAGGGCAACTATTGACCTTGAAAAGAAGCAATCTTTAAACTCGCTCATGCCAAAGGTTTCGGGGTAATTTAACAGGATAATCACTTTTTAAAAAGGTTTTCAAGTTTCTCTGGGGCACTGCAGCTTTACTTTCTACTGAATCCTACAATGTGTTCTGTGGTAGCTCATCGCTGATTGTGAAGTCACCTTCACACAAGGTATAAAATAGAACCCAAAGCACTAATTTGATACAAAGTGCATAAAAATGCCAAAATTTCTGAGTGGAAGGAATGAAGTATTCCCTTCCAGGAATAGCTTTGTTAGTTATTTTATGCCTTACAAACATCTTTCTGCTATTTAATTTTTTTCGACATGTGTAAGTACTAATTTCTTAGTACGACACATGAGTACTGCTGTGATCTGAGCTGAACCAGAAAACGCTGGCCCAGAGACTACTGCTCTTTTTGCTGACTGATTTTAAACTAGATTAAAGAACAAAAACAAATCCCATTACATAAAACCTGTTTTTGAAATATTTATTCCTAAGTGTTAATCTTCAGGCAAGAAACTGTTAATGATAGATTTATCATGCATTTTAATATACATAGGGTGAAGTTGTGGCCTTATCTACTCAGGCAGACTGAGTGTGGGACAACTAAATGCAGGTCTTGGATGTAATAAGCTCACATTGCTTACACAATCATTATCTTCCTCAGTGTGGGGCGTCAGCTAATAAGTTGATTGTCGTTTTGTTATTTGAAATGAGGTTTTGCTCTTGCCCAGCCCATTGGAAAGTTTTCAGTACAAAGGCCAGTTTGAAGGCAGTAATGTTTATGTATCTGTACCTTTTTTTCTTTAGCAATGTCTGTTCCTCCTCCTGTTACCTCCCATCCTCCATTCCTGATGATTACAGGGTGGGAGGGGATAAACTGTTGGACCGGGGCCCATGGATCATTTCAAGTCAAGGCACTTGGCATGATTCGTGGCTTATTTGAGGTACAAGATCGGAATGCTTCCCTTCAACTATTGAGAGCATTGTGCCAGATAGTCAACCAATGAAGGCTGTTTAGAAGTTGAGGTCCTCCTTTTGACATACTCACTAGCTTCTGGTCTCATGCAGCTCGACAGCTGATGAGTAGGATGCATGTCTGGGGCCAGTTTGCTGTCTGAACTATGAATAGCAATGCTTGTGGTCATCTGTTACTCCTAATGGCCCAGTATGTGTGCAGACAATAGGAGACATAATTGCTGCAGGGTTATAGTGGCCACCTAATGATAGGTCAGCATGGTTTTGGAGTCTGTTATCTCAGATCAGGCACCTTCTGCATAATGTTAAGGGGTTTAAATTCAATGAATTGCAAGAACAACTAAAGTAAACAAAATTGGTGCAGTAACATTTGAGGTCAGGGTACGTGTTACACCTTTTGAAGGTGTAATTCCGAGTACACAAGATTAGACTATTCCCATAAACCAGCAAGCAAAAGTGAAGCAGAATGTTTTGTTTTAAAAACAGATGAAGTTCAAGAGGAAATGGAGAGTACAATTCCTGCAGAAGGAAAGGAAAAATAAGAGTCACATGAAAAGGTTGATGAGGAGTGGTGAGAGAGACCTGGAGAAAGGTATCGCAGCTGGAGCTAAGTTGATTAATTTTGAAGGAAGTGAGATGGCAGTTACAAATAGGCATGAAATGAAGAATGAGTGCACAATAGGAACTATCTCTTCATTTATGCATTCATAGAGATGATGTAAACAATACATCCTCTTCCAGCAAAGATACCCTAAATTAAATTATTAACTTTGACATCAAGGAGATGGAAGCCCAGGACAGACTAATTGTGCATGAAGCAAACAGCTCCCAAAGGACATGGTTGTTTAACCTCTCATGTTGGAAAGGATTTGTCAATTATTTACATTCATTATTAGGGATTCGGTCAATGCGAGGGAGATATCTGCAAATTATGAAGAGCTGAATGTTCATGGACAGGGTGGCAAAATACACACGGGAATCCACAGGCCCATGAGTCTGCCTTCTAATGCATGTCAAATATTGCTGAAAAAGCATGTGTCAAAGAGTTTTGTCTGTGCTACCTTATGACAACATGTAAAATAATTTCCTGAAGAAGGGCTTATGCCCAAAACGTCGATCCTCCTGTTCCTTTGATGCTGCCTGATCTGCTGCGCTCTTCCAGCAACACATTTTCAGCTCTGATCTCCAGAATCTGCAGTCTTCACTTTCTCCATGTAAAATAATTGGCTAGGTTATCAGAAGTAGATTTCAAAATGATCTCTAAGAATAACTTAGTTAACACCCATGAGAATTGATTCCAAAAATGGAAGATCTGACCGAATAAGCTTCTGAGATTTCAGGAACTGAATCACTTCCTCCCTCCCACACAGCAACACTGCCACCTTCTGCCTTCATTTGCACATGCTCCTCTGAAGCACATGGGACATTTCATGATGCTAAAGGCATGCTGTAAAGGAAAGTTGTTGTGACAAGGCAAGTGTTTTTTTTGCTGTTCTTTAGTGGGATATGCGCTGTGCTGGCAAGATCAGCATTTGTGCCCATCCGTAATGGCCCTTGACCTGAGCGGGAGGCTAGGACCCTGTCACTGAGCATTTGAGAGTCAATTATATTGCTGCAAATCTGGAGTTAAAATATAGGCCAGATTGTGTAAGGATGTGTGTTGCCTTTTTGCAACCATTGAGGAGATTTTCAGGGCTCCGTTCCTGAGAAAAGGTCTCGCTTCCAGATATGTGCAAAGAAATTGAAATCCCACCACCTGCTCTGCAATGCAGTGAACAGGACCTGGGTCACTAGTCCAGGAATGTCACCAAAACATCAAGGGTTCTGCCCCGCCCTTCCCCTATCACAACAAAGTTTACAACATTGAGCTTAATTCAAGCTGAAGTTCTGAGGCTGGAGTAGATGATGGAGGAGTGGATAATAAGCTGGTTGGAGGTGCGGCAAGTACCTGAAGCAGAATTGTTTTACAGTTGGGGCTTAGTTCCAATGGGTGAGTTGTGTGGTGCTGGGACCACTGCAGTTTCTATTTAAATAATGGAGCTCTGTTCAGAAACCTAAATCAAAGTGATCAAATATGCTAAAAAGTAGAAAGGTCTGTAGAACAAGGCATGCTGCATAGAAAGCACAAAATTAACTGGGCAAAATGTGGAGCATTGGCTTTCAATGCAGAGACGTCAAACTGAGATTGATGCGAAATCTATTCTGCCAATGCGAAGTAGCAATCTAAGAAATCAACAGGATGTTCAACTACATTGCGAAGACAGTGGAATATCAATGAGGAGATGTCATGGTCACATTGTCCAGTGCTCTTGTTAAGGTGCTAACTTGAATACTGGTTGCCATGATACCAGACATATGTATAAGCACTGGGAGTAGGACAGTGAAAGCTACAAGTTTGATCTCTGGGGTCAGGAGAGGCCTGACAACAATGGGCTGTTCAGCCTGGAGTAAGGCAAATAATGAATTATAGCGACTTGAGGTTGTTTGTAGCATAGAAACGGTTAGCTTGGTAATCTACTGCGAAGTAGGTTGCAGCAAGTCTCTCTCTCTCTCTGTTCCTCCCTCTGCCTCTCTGTTCCTCCCTCTGTCTCTTTGTCTCTCTCCCTCTCTCCCTGTCTCTCTGTTTCTCCCTCACACTCGCTCGCCCCTGCGCGCCCTCCCCCACTCTGTTCGTGTCTCGCACTCTCACGCACACACTCGCTTGTTCGCGCGCGTATACACACACACACATTTTTTGAAAGCGGTATCGGGATTCCTTTTTGCCAAGATTGGTTGACTGAGATTCCAAAGAGAGCAGTGGAGGCAAACACTGTGCAGCTAGTTAGGAAACATTTCTGTCCGTTGTGACTGGCAGCTGTAAGCTGGGCTGAACCTGGCTCCCTCTCCTATCATGTGGCTTACCTGCTGATTTGGGGAGCCCTGTGACAAGGTTGTTCCTTGAGCCCTTGCTGGTGCAGGCCTCTGTTGGGTCACTCAGGGCATTAGATGCCATAGTAATTGCAATTAATAAAACTTCCCAATTGTTACTCGATAAACAATGGACACCCCTGCACGTCTAAGACATTCCTGCAGCATTCAGTGCATGTTTGATGCCTCTGTGTGTGCATCAACCTCATTTTTTGCCTCGCTAGTTATGAACACTGGCTTTGTGCTAATTTGTTGGAGCATGGTTTGTGTCTCCACTCATTTGGTCGATGATTAATTGACCCAGTTTTTTTCTGTTTTACTTACCATCTGTGAATGCAGATTATCCTGTATTTACTGCAAAAGGCCAGCCACAGTACAAACAGTCTGTGTTTGCTTAGTTGAAACTCGTCTGTCTTCTGTTTTTGAAAAATTAAACGATTGTATTCTTGAGATTAAAGGCAGCATTTGGAAGCAGATTGAGGAGGTCAGGGTCATGCTCAAATTGTTTCATCAACCAATGTGCTATCATTTCATTTTCTTCAGACGTTTGTCCTCCAGGACTTGCTGAACAATGAGATTAGCCACCTGATCTGGAAGTGTTGTTGGAACACTGGGTTTAGGAGTAGGACTCAGCTCTTCAGTCCTTTAAGCTCACTTGCCACTCAGCATTTGATTAATAATTGGGTACATCATAGTTGCTCTGCACTACCTCCTTTTTTTAAAAAAAAAAAACTTTTTGAGCACTATCTGGCAACATGCCTTTGATAACACACTTACGTAGGCAACTTGAGAGGTGTGTCATGAGGTAGTGAGGTTTCTGAGCCAGTTTTGGCACCTGCCTTGAATGTTTACTTGACATTCCAAACTCTGAAGGGAAGTAGTGCATTGCTCAGATTTAGTACAAGAGCAGTGGTCAGTGTCATCTACATGGACTTTAGTAAAGCTTTTGACAAGGTTCTGCATGGTTGACTAATCGGGAAATCACATGGGATTTGGGGCGAGCTTGCCAGTTGGATACATAGTGGGCCTGATGGTAGGAGACTGAAGGTGATGGTGGAGGTTGTTTTTTGGACAGGAGGCCTGTGACCAGTGGTGTTCCACAGGGATCAGTGCTGAGTCCACTTGGTTTGTCATTTAGGAGGCGTAGATGAAACCAATATTGATGGTAGCATTGACAGTGAAGGAGGTTATCTAAGAGTACAAATGGCTCTTGATCAATTGGGCCAATGGCCAGATGGAGTTTAATTTGGAAAAGTGTGAAGTATTGCATTTTGGCAAAACAATTAAGGACAGGACTCGGATGGTCGATGGGGCCTTGCATAGTGCTGTCAAATAGAGAGACCGAGGGGTTCAGGTCTTTAGTTCTTTGCAAGTTGCATTGCAGGTAGACAGGATGGTTAAGAAGGCGTTTAGCACACTTGCCTTCATGCTCGGACCATTGAATATAGGTGACATGTTGAGGTTACACAAGATGCTGGGGAGGCCACTTTTGAAATACTATGCACAGTTCTAGCCATGGAAACAATGGTAAGGATATTGTTAACTTGGAGAAGGTTCAGTAAAGATTTACTCGGATGTTACTGAGATTGGGGCTTGAGTTATACGGATAGGCTGGGACTTTTATCATGGGACCATAGGACGTTGAGGGGTGACCTTCATAGCGATTTATAAAATAAAGCGAATAGTAAAGGTCTTTTCCATAGGGTGGGGGAGTTCAAAACTAGGGGACATGTTTTAAGGTGAGAGGAGAAAGACTTAGAGACCTCAGATGCAACCTTTTCACACGGAGGTTGGTTCCGATGTGGAATGAACAGCCGCAGGAAGTGGTAGATGCAGATACAGTTGCAACATATAAAAAACATTTGGACAGGTACATGAACAGCAAAGATTGAGAGGGATGTGAGCCAAATGCAGTTAATTGGAATTAGTTTAGTTTGGGAAACTTGGTCGGTGTGAATAAGTTGGACTGAAGGGTCTGTTTCTGTGCTGCATGACTCTATTAACTGACCAATAACAGCTTGCATTTTTTATCGTGCCTTCAGTGCAGTAAAAGATTGCAGAATGCTTCACACGAGTGTTATCAAACAAACTTGACACCTCACTACAGAAGAAGACCTGAGGCCAGGTGGCTTGAGAACTGAATGAGTTGGTTTTCAACAGTACAATAAAGGAAGAGAGAAAGGTTGAAGGAAGGAGTTGTACAGTTGAGTCCATGCCACAGAAAGCCTGGCTGCCTATAGCATATAAGGGACCAGTATCAAACTATTCCTCAAGGGCTGGAATACTTGACAGGGGTGTGGAGGGATCAGGTGGTCATGGGATTGGAAAAGAAGGATGAGAATTTGAGTGTGGGATTAGGAGCTAATACAGGTCATTGAGCATGGGAATGATGGGTGAAAGCGACTAGGTGACAGTTTGGATATGAGCAACAAAGATTTGGACAGAATCAAGTTTCTTGAGGGTGGGAGGGTTGCCAGGTACGCATTGCAATAGTCCAGGCTAGATGCTGTGAAAGCTGAGTGTTTTGTCACATATAGTATAAGGAAAACACACTTGGATAAGGTAGTTTTGCAATTTTTTGATACAAACCTCCATATTCAAGCACGAGAGAGAGGTTTTATCTCTTGACTGCTTATTTGCCGATTTACAAAACTTCTGTAGATCTTTCCGAATTCTCGTCAATTCAGGAACAGGAGTGAGCCATTCAGCTCCTCAAGCATGTTGTGCCATTCAGTGAGGTCATTGTTCATCTGGATTATCTGTTCCTGATCTTTAATGACCAATATATATCCATAATTACTGTTTGGAATCTGTGTCATACATTGAAGATCTGTTGTCATGGTGACTCTCACTTTTGGTTGTTACTTATATTATTTTTATCAGTCACTCTCCATGCATAGTGCGACTACCGTTTGATTGACAAGGTTAGACATCGGGGATTCCAAACTCCAAAAGTTCTAAACCAAGACTTTGCAATAAATTGGTGACTGAAGCTGTGTGTCACCACAGCCAAACTGGTCCTGTCAGACAGTGAAATTTCAGACAAGTCTTCAGTTAGAAATGATTTCTAATTTTCAATTTGGGTTTCTGAGTATCTCCTGTCATGCACATGTTCAAAAGTCATCTAGTTTCAGTCTGCAAAATGATAATGTTGGGAGGGGGCAATTTATTGCCATACAATTCACTGACTCTACAGCTAGGACAAAATAGTTTTTCTGATGAGTTCTCTCACACATTTCAACACTGGGGCAACACAGAGATCCATGTTGTGTCGTTGTTAACTTAGTTTGGAAAAAAAAAAACAAAAACTCCTTTTTGTTTACAAGTACTTGTTCATTATTTCGGAACAAGTTTTCATTTTAAACAGGAATTTCAGCCTAGTTATCAGATTGCTCCCTGCTGTTTCAGTACAACTGGAGAGTTGTGTGATCAAGGAGAATTAACAAGGGTGGGTCATCAACCAAGTGGCATTAGTGAGAGACTGGAACAGGTCTACCATGAAGATCGTCAGCCAGCTAATAGCCTTGCATTGTAATGCATGGTATTTCCATGACAGAAACAGGCCATTCAGACCAATAGATCACTGCTAGTGTTTGCAAGAACATAAGAAGGAGGAGCTTTTCGTGATTCATGCACAAAGACCCCTTCAGCTACCTGTGCTGCAGTTTTCCGCAATCGTTCCCCATTTAATCAATATTCAGGTCTTCTATTCTTCCTGCCAAAGTTTGTAAACTCGAATTTCCTGAAGTTAAGTTACGTTCAATTATATGGCTCTGCAGCAGAGTCATCTCCAGTCTCCTGCTTTCACTTCCCCATCAAAGGCTATTCAGCCCATTATGGGTCTTTGAAAGAGGTGTCTGCTTCAGGTCCTTCCTCAATCCTCCAAGTTAATGTATGTCCAATTTTCCTTTGAAGGTTCCCTCCGAATCTGTTTTACATTCCAATCTCAGTGTTAGTGTGAAGCGATTTGGCGTAAATTTCCCTTTGGTTCTTCCACTCATTATTGCAAATTGATTTTACTAATTTCTTAGAATCCCTCCAGTGTGGGAACAGGCCCTTCGGCTCAATACCGACCCTCTGAACAGTATCCCACCCAATAGGCATTCCCTACCCTATTACTCTACGTGACCCCTGACTAATGCATCTAACCTACGCATCTCTAAACACTATAGGCAATTTAGATTAGATTAGATTATTTACAGTATGGAAACAAGCCCTTTGGCCCAACAAGTCCACTCCGACCCTTTGAAGAGTAACCCACCCAGACCCATTCCCCCTGACTAATGCACCTAACACTCCGGGCAATTCACTTGGCTAATTCACCTAACCTGCACACCTTTGGACTGTGGGAGGAAACTACAGCACCCGGAGGAAACCCACAGAGATGCGGGGAGAATGTGCAAACTCCACACAGACAGTCGCCCGAGGCAGGAATCGAACCCAATCCCTGGCGCTGTGAGACAGCAGTGCTCACCACTGAGCCACCAATCTATCTGTCTTCACACAGATTCAGCAGCTGTTTATTTTTCCAGCACAGCAATGGTATGTGTTACACTGACCTTTGAAAATGCAGGTCTATTGTCAGAATTGTTGGTAGGGGATGCCTTTCTCCATGTTAAATGTCATTGAGTTGAAGGGTTTTTCGGGAGCTGTGAAGAAAAACAGCGTTTCTTTACCTGGTGCAAAGGATTGGGTTTGCTTCACAAAGGAAACAACTGAAGGTTACGTTTTAAGGATCAGGAAATTGATTCCCTTCTGCCACCACCTTTTCCATTCCCAGTAGCAAAATGTAAAGTTCATCAGATAAATAACTGAACCAAAATCTGCACATGTCGGAAGATGGTTAGCAGCTTCAAATGGCAAAAGATAGACAAGATCAGATTAAGCAGATGCAAACTAGAAGTATTTTTTTCCTATGAACAGAAGCATAGAGCAAGGCTTCATGAGG
Source organism: Chiloscyllium plagiosum (assembly GCF_004010195.1). Classification (NCBI taxonomy): domain Eukaryota; kingdom Metazoa; phylum Chordata; class Chondrichthyes; order Orectolobiformes; family Hemiscylliidae; genus Chiloscyllium; species Chiloscyllium plagiosum. The sequence continues at coordinate 11,529,995 of NC_057751.1, forward strand.
AACCCAGGTCTTGGTTCCATGTGATCTGGCAACACCATAATATATAGCACCTTAAGCATGTGCTCAGTTGTCACCTGTGAGACTGTTGATAAAGTTACCCTTTCACTCCTCAGCACATGAATGTGGTCCTGCCTTCAACTCAGTCAGCATGAAGGGATGGTTTCTCTCGGAATTGCAATTACAGAATCGATCAATCTGTGTTTGTTTATGTGTGTGACATTGATCTGCACCGATCGGGAGGCTGGAACTGTGCTTGCATGCAATGAAATTCAAGTGTCCCTTTATTTAACTTTTTTTTTCATTTCATGCAATTTCTATTTCTATTTCCCACTTCTTTAAAAGCTCACTGCTAGCATGCGCATTTGCTCCTTGAGTTTATTAAAGCAAAGTCAGGTAAAATGTTGTGTTTTTTGCAGGATGATGTGATTTGACTGTTCTCCTGTATTTTTTCCCCCTCTCTTTTTGTTTCTTTCTTTCTTTCTCTGTCTCTCTCCTCTCCCTCTCTCCATGAAGGAATGCTTGCCGAGTGAAGAAATATGAAAACCAATCTCTGGTGTTGGATGTTTGCGACCAGGTAAATTTTCTTTGTTTTTCAGTTGAAGAGGGTATCTCTAGTCTGGCGTCCCTGACAATGATGAGTAGAAACACCACAGAACGGCCTTGGTTATGAGTGATTCCCATCACCTAATTCCCTACCTCCATAAGGTTCGGCTTATTAACAGACTCAATGTGCTCCTTCAGATGGTACCTGAGTCTTGAGGACTGCCAATCTGAGTTTTGTGTAGTAACTGTGTGAGCACACCTTCATTGCCAGCATTTTAAGCTTGGAATTTGTCCAAATATTGGTTGCATCAAGTGAGTGATGTCCAAACCGAGTAGCCATCCCAGTGAATAAAGCATGAGGAGGGCTGCGGGGGTAACCTTATTGACGTTTATAAAATCATGAGGGACATGGAGAAGGTGAATAGACAAGGACTTTCCCCAGGGTTGGGGGAGCCCAGAACTAGAAGGCATATATTTAAGGTGAAAGTGGAAACTTTTTTACACAGAGGATGGTGCACGTATGCCAGAGGACTGGTGGAAAAGAGTGCAATTACAACATTTAAAAGGCACCTAGATGGGTATTTGAACAGGAGGGGTTTAGAGGGATATGGGCCAAATGCTGGCTAATGGACGAGGTCAGAAAGGGGTGACTGGTCAGTGCTGATGAGTTGTACCAAAGGGTCTGTTTCCATGCTGCACGACTATATGACTCCATGTTTAGGTCATTGGCTTGTGAGGGTAGAAAGCATCTCTGTGACAAAGCAACTGATAGCATTGTAACCAAGAAGCTTTATTTGTTTTTATCACTGCTATGTTATTCACATGGATCAGATCAGTTTGCTTTCTAATGGGACCATTTTTCCAACCCTACTTATATACGTGCTGTTAATTGTCCATTGATCCTTTTAGTATGTGAATAGCAATATTATTTTGGCTGTTTGTTACGTTAGCAACCTCCCTGGGGTTGTTGCAGTATCAGAGACGAGGAGAGCTCTTGTGCTTGTCCGGCTGTATTGAGACAGTGTCAGTATTCTGCTGTCCATCATTAGCCGTGAAATTCCCAAAAAATACCACTTTGGACAAAGAGGCCAAGATACCAATTTTGTGCTACCAGTGAAGAGTTGCACATGAAGAGAGCATAGATCAGAAGCAAGGGTACAGTATTTCCAATTGGTATGTTTGATTTGATCATTGGTATGTGAATGCACTGGATTCCGGCTTCCATATTTGGACTCAGGTTGGAAGGAAGCAGCTATTTCGATTGTTTTTACTCTGCTGAATCAGGCTCCGGCTAGAAGTACGAGGGAGAATTGAGTACATTATTGCTTCACTTTTGAGGGCTTTCTTCATTCCAAATTGATCCAAGATTCGTTCTATCAGGGACAGTGTGACGATGATTCATTAATCTTAGTGATGTACTGATCACAACAATGACACAGGTAGTGAATGCCCAGTAACATTGTATTGACACACACACACACCTCTGCTTGAACAGACTGCTCTTGTCAATTCAGCTGGAACCCCATAAGAACAGAGGGGGATGAAATTGTAGTGTGTCACTGATGGAATAGAATCATAGAATCCCTACAGTATGGAAGCAGACAATTTGGCCCATTGATTCCACACTGACTCGCCAATGACCCAGATCCTCCCCGTGCCGCCCACCCCCAGCCTCTAACAGACTTTCTCTCTAACCATGCATTTCCCATGGCTAACCCACCTAACCTACACATTGCTGGATACTGTGGGCAATTTAAAGTGACCTATCCACCCAACATGCACATCTTTGGACTGTGAGAGGAAACCAGAGCACTGATTCTTTGTTCCTCTGTAACAACATAATTAAAGAGCTTTCCAGAGGGTTAGTCCAGTATTGGGTCAACACCAACATTCCTAAAATGCATCAACAATTCCTTGTTAACTAGCTAGTTACTGCCTTTCTCCAACCACTTCCCAAGCTGCTGATTAAAGTATTCTAAGCAGCTGCAGTTACTCTGCAGCTTTGGCCTTCATTGAGGGGTTCGAAACTCCATGGCAGAAGAGAAACATTTCATGGCCTATTTTTGGGGTATTTATTACATGTTAGGACTAGCCCAGTCTTCCAAACCTTTATCGTTTCTGGGTTTTGTTGTCCAATCTTGACTGTTGTGTCACTTCATTTCCCACAATGATTGGTGTCGGACAGAGTGACTTATGCCTTTTGGCAGTTTTATTCTGTGTTTACCAAACACTGTGACAGTTAATGACGTTACTGGTGGTCTTGTTGAACTGCATAAACATGAACAACAAGTTGTATTTATTCAATACCTTTTATTGCAGCAAAATATCACATGAACATTATCAGACAAAACAAATTGAGACTGAACCTGCAAACTGAAAACTGGGAGAGCTAACTGAAAGTTTGCTCAGAGTTTAGGCGGCATTGTAACGGAGGAGGTTTAAGTTGAGAATCTTACAGCCTCAGGCCAGGGCATTTAAAAGCTGGGCATTTTGGAAACTCTTCATCCATATCAAGGTGGGCATATTGTTTGTGTTATTGTTTATGTTTTTGTTTATGCTTTAAAATAAAAAAGTTGTATCAACCAAACGATACAAGCAAGCTCGACCTGACTGAGCAAACACTGACCAAGAGCATAGTGGGTTAGGTGTAGAGCCTTAGTCAAGTCAAAATGAAGGAAGAACTGATCATGAGATCCAGAGATGCCGGAGTTGAAAGGTGTCATCACAGACAGAAACAAGATGCAGATTGAAGCTTCAAGTGAAATTCTGAACAGATGGAATGTACTTGATGCAGAAATCCATCTTCCTGACATCATCAGTTGAAAATGTTGCTCGGGAACTGATTACTAACAGCATATTAGCAACTTGATTGATTTTTGGAAGTCATTTGCTGATGCCCATTGCAGACATATGGTCCTATTTGACAGTGCAGATAATCTCTCCTTATTTGGAGAATGAGCTTAAGTGGGATTGGGGGATAATTCATGACAACAGACATGCTGGAGAATTTCCACGCTGCTTACCTCTGCTGTAGTAAAGATCAGTGACATGGACTGACCATTGGTTAGTCTCATGAGTGAAGACACTGTGTGGAGGAAAGGTGACTAAGTTGGCACTGCTGCAATACTGCTGAGTACACAGTGAGGTCTATTGTTTTGTTGTTAATTGAAAATAACATGCCCACGTAACAAGAAGTCTAGGGATAAATGAGTCATCAGAATATCCCAGCCACATTGAGAAGAACACCCTTTCAGCAGAGCAACTTTGACTGAAAGTACAGTTTGGTTTGGTGCCCCAGAATTTGGTTTCTATACCCTCTCCGGCCTTGTGTCTGTTAACCAATACCAATGGAAAGGTTTGTTGAGCATAATCTTTGAGGTTTGATGTTTCAAGTAGGAAAGACCTTCGTCCTTCTAACAATAATTTGAGTTTATCTGGGGCCTATACCAGAGAAAAATCCCCAAGGGTGCTTCCCAAGCAAGTTTTTGAACAGGATTTGACACTGCATCATTGAGGAGAGGTGGTGATTGGTGATCAGATATGTGGTCAAAGGAGGGAATGCCACCATCTAAAGTTGAGGCTGCTGAAAGCAGAAGTACCAATAGTAATGGACTGAAATCAGTCGGTTGAGGGAATGGTACATAAAGGGTGAATATTTGAGGAATCTAATGATCTTTGAGAGTTGACAAAGGATTGGAGTACACGAGAGCTTTTGAACATGATGATCAGAAGTATAAAACTGAATCATTGCTGGATTATACAAGATGGAGTGAGAATGAGAAAGATGACCATGAAAGGGAGGTGCAAGCACTTATCACTCATGATTCATCTGTGCACAATGTTGTTTATTAACACTGCGTCAGTGTGCTTTTCCTAGACAGCAACTTCTCCTTCCTCAGAAACCCTGTAACCACCTGGCTATGACATTGAATTCACCAATCCCACAGCCTAGAAGTAGATTGGAACTGAAACAGTCCCATTCCCCTGTTTGGAATACAGAACAGCTTAATGCGGCTTGGAGAATGGGATTGAGCTAATGTCAGCGAGTTGTTTTTATAATGTGGGGAATTTTGGTTTAATTCAACTGTACTTCGAATATCCTAAATGAGCACAATTGATTGCATCGAACAACCCTTAGTTTCTGTTAACCTTTCTCAATGGAAGGTTTTTTGAGCACAGACTTTGATGTCCAATCAGGCCTGGTGGAAGTGTTGAACTTAATCTGGGGATGAATTTTTGAATCACCTTAAATGCAAGAATGCAATCCCATGTATGAGGAGCAGTTGAACTGCTTGGGTTTATACACGCTGGAGTTCAGTGGAACGAGGAGGGGGGGTCTAATTGAGGGATATAAAATACTAAAGAGGATTGATAAGGTGGACGTTGATCAGATGTTCCCCTTTGTGGGACAGTCCCTAACAAGAGGGCATGGATATAGAGTGAGAGGAGGAAGGTTCAAAATAGCTGAGGAGAAACTACTTCTCTGAAGGTTGTGTATTTGTGGGACTCAATGCAACAGAATGCAGTGGAGGCAGAATCAATTAACAGATTCAAGAAAGAACTTGTTTTGTTTCTGATGAAAAGCAGGATAAAGTGTTCATGGGGAGCAGGCCGAAAAGTGAACTTGAGACCAATATGAAATCAGCTGTGATCATGTTAACTGGTAGAGCGGGCTTGAAGGGCTGAATTGCCTACTCCCGCTACTAATTCCTATGTTCCTAAAAAACCAAACTGACCATGAGGTGGCACATTGCACTGACTGCGATTCATTATCCCACTGTGGTGATGGTAGAAATACTCTCTCATATCCTAATGCCTTTGTTCATGAGACCATAAAACATAGGAGCGGCCTTTGGGCCATTCAGCCCCTTGAGTCTGCTACACCATTCAATCCTAGTTGCTAAGTTCCTATGTAATAAGAACATGACTGCTTTGAATTGTTGGGCAGTGAAACACAACTAAAAATCCATGTTGACACAAACATTTGAGTGACAGATCTGGCTGTAAACTTCAACAAAAATTTATACTTCTGCAGCTACAGTTACATGACAAGAATAGAGGAATGATAATGGCTGGGAGAGAGTTTTGATGAGAAACTGGAATGATTTGCTTATCCTTGTGTGAATCAGAAAAGACCAGCCAGAGCCTACACTTGGATCACAGTCATGTTTATGAAGAGTAATGCCTTTTTGTTCTAGATTTGACTCTTCGGCGAATGCGTCATGGCCAGTTTACTTTGTGATGATGTCACTGTGAGGGAGAATTTCCACTTGGTTTCCTCACTCCCTCTGTTAGGAAGATTTCCACAAAAGGTTTCTGCCAAATTGACTGGAAGTGAGCCTGCAGGGAAGTAGAGTTAGCAGTTACAGTGGAGTTGGTTGCTTTGAATTATTGGTTAATTATGCAGCAAAGAAGCATTACATTCAATAAGGTACCAGAGGTATGCAGTAATAGAGCTGTTGGACTTTAGATTATATGTCAAATCAAAACAAGAAAGGATACTTTGGTACATGGGCTGGATCTAGTTTATAAAATGTCTGTTTGTGGGAAGCAAGAGAATAGTTGAGAAGCAAAACATTCCTATGAGATGTAACACCTGAGTTATTATATTATGATGATCTTGGTGTGACATAGATGCAACATTCTTACAAAACATACATATGTTTTTAAGATGTGCCAGCTATGTTGAGGTGGAGAATTTATTTACCATGACAGGAATGTAAGATCTTGCAATACATTCTTCTTCTTGTTCAACAGCCCTCTTATATAAACTCAGAATCTCAGTTCTGCGAATGGAAAAGCAGCTCCACTTTGGTCAGTCGTCTTTGATAATTTGGATTTCCTCGAACCCTTTTTCGCCTCACCAGTTTCCTGAAACTGAAGGCTGTACACCATACTCCGGTTCTGGCCCCCTTAAGATTCTGTGTATTATAACATTGTGCCATTCGATTTCAACTTGGCTGCTCCATAACAGTTGCCAGAAAACCTACTAGGCATTATCTGCTCAATTTGCTTCTCCTAAAATCTTGAATGCTCAAATCCCGCTAGATTTCCCGTTACAAAGTACATGTTTATTAATTGAAAACTATTGGCTGACATTTGAATTCTATCAGCTGTGTTTTTAGAGTCTGCCTCTCCACCTAATCAAAATCCCTTGCACCCTTTCAACCTTTTGAATTCGTTTCTGATATCAGGCAGTAATTTATCCAGCAGGGTCATTCATGCATATGATAAACAGAGGCAGCAGCAGAACAGAATCCACAATGTTTTACAACGCTGACGAGAAACTGCCTTTGAGCTTCTGTTCTGTTTCCTCCCTTCTAAGTGGTCATTAGTGCAATTCATTGTCCTCCCACCAATTCCCATTTCCCGAATCCTCTCCAGTTGTGTCTTTGTGTGCTATCTTGTTGACGGCATCTATTCAATTTTCTTGTCCGACAATAAAACCAAACGTAACCCAACTCATTAATGTTCCACCAGTCTTGATCATTGGTAAACTAATGGAAGGTGTCATCCACTGTGCTATCTATCAGTACTTTCTTGTCAATATTCTACTTGCTGCTCAGTTTGGGCTCAGTCAGGGCTGCTGTGTTCCTGCCCTCAGTTACATACTGGGTCCAAACAGGGACAGAAGAGCTGAATGACAGAAGTGAGGCAAGAGTGATTGCAGTATCTGACTGAATAAGGTATCAAGGAGCCCTAGCAAAACTGAGTTTAGTGGGAATGGAGTTGGTGGGGAACTCTCTCTACTGGTTGGAGTCGTCCTGAGCATTAGGGAAGATGGTTTATCTCAGCCCCAGGATATTGCTGCGTGAGCTTTTCAGCCATCATCAGCTGTTTCAGTGACCTTCCTCCATTGTGAGGTCAGAATTGGGATGTTCGCTGATGCTTGCACAATGTTCAGCACCATTCACGACTCCAATACTGAAGCAGTCTGTGTCCAAGTGCAGCAAGATAACATCCAGGCTTGGGCTGGTAAGTGCCAAGTAACTTTAATGTTGCATGAGTGCCAGGCAATGACCATTTCCAACAAGAGAAAATCTAACCAGCAGTCCTCAATGTTGCTGGCAATTCCTTTGATGAATATAACCCCTGCTATCGACATCTTCAGGTCTTCCATTAACCAGAACCTGAGCTGGACCATCTAAATACATATTGTCTACAAAAGCAGGGCTATGTGTGGTGAGTAACCCATGTCCTTTCTCCCAAAGTCTGACCACCATCTCCATGGTACAAGTCAGGAGTGTGTTGGAATGCTCCCCATTTACCTGCGTTAGTGCAGCCCCAAAAACACTTGATACCATCAGGCCAAATAAACCCACTGGATGGGCAGCTCCTACACCACCATCAATGCTCATCACCAATGCAGAATGGCAGCAGTATCTACCATCTACAGCAACTCACCAAGGTTCCCTCATAAGATTGATAACAAGGGGCAGCTTTTCGTGAAGAGGTATTGGGAACAGAGAGCTCTCTGACACCTTGCAGCCAGTGGATGTAGAGGACATTGCAAAGGTTGTATGAGAATGTCCCTGGGGACAGTGCAGCAAGAGAGGCTGATGCAGGAATATTCCAACATTTTGTGAACAAAGTGTTGATTCACATTCACTGTCATGAAATCCACACACAAATTAGGATGAGTGTTTAAGGACTGATTCGGGACTGGGCCAAATTCTAACCAAGGGATCAGTCAATGAGATTATTGCTGTCTGGCAATTTATTTCACTCAGGATCAAACAAATTTATATCTTTGTGAAGTGAATTTGGCAGTGATCTTCAAATGAGGGAATTGTCTGTCACAAGAAAGTTAAAACTCACACAACACCAGGTTATAGTCCAACAGGTTTATTTGGAAGCACTCGCTTTCAGAGTGCTGCTCCTTCATCAGGTGGGCAACCACTTGATGAAGGAGCAACACTCTGAAAGCTCGTGCTTCCAAATAAACCTGTTGGACTATAATCTGGTGGTGTGATTTTTTTTTTTTAACCTTGTCCACCCCAGTCCAACACCGGTTCCTCCAAGTCCTGTCTCAAGAAGTTACAGTTTAGAAAGAGCTGGCATGGTGGAGGACGAGGAGCTGCAACGGTATTGCTGAAGGATGTTGCATTTCGTCTAACTTACCATTATTTTCTGATTCGCCCCAACAGTTTTTGTCCTTTTTTTTTTGGGTTTCTGGCAAAATATTTCAATTGGTGCCTGGCATGCGGTTCAAGGGAGTTAGCTTTCTGTTCATTACTCTGAATTTGGTTTCATGCTGCCCTCTGCTGGTCTGCAGTGTGTGGTAACAAACGGAAATTTGCAATAGCCCAGCCTGCCTGCTGTGGCCATGACACCAGGCTTTTGGATTGTTGGATGGTTTACTTGAGAGTGGATTCATATCCGCCTTCTTTCACACCTTATTCTACCTGTTACTTCAAAAGATTGCAATTCCAAAGCTCTGTTGATCTGCATCCAACCTTGAGCACCTTCCGTACACTTGTCATTCAAAACTCTGCTGTCTGTATCCTAAGTTACAGTAATTGTTTTTTAACCGTCATCCTTGCTGTTGCTGAACGATGCTGACTTCTGATCTGCCAAGACCTGTATTTTTAAACTCTTGTCATGATTTTCAAATCCCGAAGTAGCCTTGTCCCTCTCTATCTTTCTACTGTCTTTTGATGAGCCCCACAATCTTCCAAGATAGCTGTGCTGTTCCAATTCTGGACCATTAAGCACCTAATATTTCATTGTTTTCGCCATTCATGGTTGTGACTTTCGCCACATTGTTTCTAATGTTTGATGGAAATACCTGCCTGAATCTCAGTCTCTCTGCATCTTCGTCCTTTGAAGAGCTTTTCGTTAAATCAGAAACTTCTGTTGTACTAAAATCATTTGACAGGCCCTCAGTCAAACCTTGTTGGATAACACTCTCTTGCTAAATGTTTTGGGACCTTCTTATTCAGCTTCATAGCTGCATGTTATTCTTTTGAAGGTGCTATACATATGTAAGTTAAAGAAATTGCAAAAAATAAATTGGATGAAGATTGAAAATGATTTGTGTTATGAAATGAATAGCAATGAGAGAGCTGATTCTGGGAAGTGAACTTTGTGGATTTGAGTAAATTGTGGGTCCACCAACAGCACATGGACTGCAGAAGTACCTAACGCAGCTCACCACCACCTCCTTAAGGGCAACTAGGGCTCGCAATGAATATTGACCCAGCCAGAAATGCCTACCTCCTATGAGTGCGTAAGGAAAAGGAAGAGTTACTTTATATAATGAAAACAGTTTTGGAGTAACTCAGCAAGTTGAGCACATCTGTAGAGAATGAAATAGAAATGTTTTGAGTTCAAGCTGACTCTTCATAACCCTTTTCCTTTTATACATGTGTGAATAATGCCTGCTAAAGTCTTACAATATACCTCCAGACCATTCACGTGCAATATGCTGCTGTCAAGTTTCATGATGGCCATGTTGGCAAATGTGTATCATTTCGACAAGCTCATATGTGAATATTGGCAATTGATAATGGTACAACATGCCAGCAACCTTTTAACCTTGCATCAAAATGTAAATTCAGCACACTCAATGTAACACTGATTGCCTTGCTTGTTTACTAAAAGTGTGTCCGCCTTTTCAAGACAAAGGAACAGTGTGACTCCAACATGGTCTTAAGGCACATTTTGGAGCTTGCCAACATCTTCAATACCGCCATGGGGGATATTGATGGTCAGGCTGTAATTAAATGGGATGGGCACATCATGTCTCACACACACAGGCTGAGCATTTCACTGTCCTGCCCACTTTTCCTTTTTTAACTCTGTGGTTCAGAAAGTAATAATCAGCACTGCCTGGGACTTTGGGCTGCTTGTTAACACTGCTCTCAGAGAAATCATGGGTGTTCACTGGTCTCCAGTATGCATTACAGCAAACACCTGGGGCAATTCCTGTCAAATTTTACACCCCATCTCCCCCCCCCCCCCAAATCTGTTGGAGTGTTGTCAAACACAAACAGAACTGGTTTGTCCCTGCACTGACAAATTGTGGCTTTGTAATAAACTTCCTGACCCTGTGAATAGAAAACCTCTGATCGGATCAAATTGGTGGATGCTGAAACAAATCTGATTTGAATCAGTTTTGCTTTCTGCAAACTAGAGGTAGATTAGGAGGAAATGGTGTCATGGAGGCCACCACCTGAGTGGACTATTCTATCCAGGGGCAAATCCCTATTTCTGCCAGGGTTTGGTGATTTCCCAGCCCATCAAGAAGAGATTTCCTTCATTGGTCTCATCACAAACTGTGCATCTTAAAATGTGTTGCGAATCACTCCTACTTTGCCACAAAGTGATGTGCGTACAGTCAGGGATGGCATCTGAGGGCAATCAGAATGTTGACCACCCAGCTGGTGGTTTGGATGTAACAGCAACAACATCTCTGGTTGAGACCTTCCTGGAGGGAATTGTGAAGGCTAGGAAATAAAACGTGATGTTTGAAGGTCACCCCATAGCCTCTGACAATCCAGGGGAAAAAAAAGTCCCAACCTATTCAGCCTTCTCCTTTTAACTCCAGCCCTTCAGTCCCAGCAACATTTGTTGTAACGGTCTAAACCCTCTCAAGTCTAACAACGTCCTTCCTATAGAAGGACCAGCATTGTACACAATATTCCAAAAGTGGCCTCACCAAAGCCTGGAGAACCACAATATGACCACCTAACTCTCATACTCAAAGTTCTGATCAACGAAGACAAGCATATCAAACGTCGTCTTCACCACCCTGTCTATATGCAACTCCAACGGCAAGGAAGTATGCACCTACAGTCCTAGGTCTCTTTGTTTGGCAATACTCCCCTGGGCCTGACCATTAAGTTGAGAGTGTGGCGCTGGGAAAGCACAGCAGGTCAGGCAGCATCCGAGGAGTAGGAGAATCAACGTTTCTGGCAAAAACCCTGAATCAGGAACCCTACCTGATCAGGAGCCCTTCCTGATGAAGGGCTTTTGCCCGAAACATCGATTCTCCTGCTCTTCACACGCTGCCTGACCTGCTGTGCTTTTCCAGCACCACACACTCGACTGTAATCTCCAGCAACTGCAGTCCTCACTTTTGCCTACCATTAACTGTATAAGTCCTGTCCTGATTTAGTTCACCAAAATGCAACATCTCATTTAAATTAAACTCCATCTCCCATACACGGCCCATTGGCCTTTCTGATCAAGGTCCCAATGTACTCTGAGATGATCTTCCTTGAGGTAGTGTGCTACACCATCTATTTTGATGTCATCTGCAAGCTTACTAACCGTATCTCCTATATTCACATCCAAACCATTTCTATAAAAGATGACAAGCAGTGGACCCAGCACCAGCCCTTGTGGCACACCACTTGTTGCAAGCCTTCAGTCCAAAAAGCAACCCTCTATCACCACCCTCTGTCTCCTGTCTTCCAGCCAATTTTGTATCCAATTGTCTGGTTTGCCACGATCCAATGTGATCTAGCCTTCCTAACCAAATTGAAATAGTTTTGACATTTTGTGTCAGGGAACACAAGTGATAAGTGCAATGGTTTTATAGATCTGATTCTTGTCTCCTGTGCAGGTTAAATGTTTAATGTACCCTCGTGGAATTGCAAAGCCACTCCATTGTTTAAAATTGAAGCGTGATGAACCAGTAGCTCTCTCAGTATCTGTATGGCTCACGTCTGGTGAAACTTGCACCTGAAGGTGACACACAATCCATGTTTGCAAGAATGCAAAATTCTTCAGCAGTATCTCCCCTCATCTACTCAGTGACAAACCCACCATTCCCAATCAGCAAGGACAGAATGATTAGAGAAATTGGGTACTGTTTGAAACCAAATGGATTCATACAGTCAAGTGTGAAAGAAGAGCTTAAAGTCAAGGTGAAGCTTGGCAAGTATTTCAATCTGGGAGAAACAGAGGGATAAAAGAATATTAAAAGGAGGTATTCAATTTCTCTCAAGTTTATTGTTTCCCTTCACCGTTCTGTTCTGAGCATTTATTCTGATGAATGATATCCAATTTTACTGTGTAACCAGTATTTACAGATGATATGGAACGTTTTTTTGCTTGCTTGCTTGCTTTATTGGTGTCACTGACTGGTCCAATGTTCATTAATCATCCTGAATCTCCCTGGAGAAGCTGGTAATGGGCTGACTTTTGAACCATTGTATCTCCCTTGAGCAGTGCAACAACGCTGTAATTTAGTTCATGCCAAAGTGCAAAGCAGTTTTTATTGTATCCTGAGTGTGTAAATCTCATGCGCTCCCCTTACCGTGTTAGCACTTGTTCAGTGATCTCTCAAACTAACCAGGTCATATCTGGACAAGAATCACTACAGTCTCTGACATAACCCCCTACACCAAACACAAAGACCACTTCCTAACTGCTGATTTGGTGAAAAGACTGCTGGAATTTTATCTTTGGCTCAAAATTCGCAGGCAGAAGTTTCTAGAAAACCACTATATTGATAATGAGTGAAAACCTGAAGGTTTCAAATTATTCAGTGGCAGAAGTTCCTCAAAATCCCAGTAAAATTGTTTCTCCAAATTAGAGGAGTACTTTTCATTGGATTCAGCAGAAACCGTCAACACTGGTCAGCACACAAGGAAATTGTTGTTCTCAGCAGGTCATAGTTGTAGACAGGAGCTTGCACTAAAAAGAACTAAAGCCTGTTGCCTCCATTTCAGGATGCTGAGCCCATTGAAAGGTGTGATGTCCCTGACCTTGCCCATAGAGAGAGGCATGCCACTGATGAAGAGAAACTGGCTTCCACCACATCCGTCAATCAAAAACAGCCCTGCCAAGACGCAAAAGCTCAAGTGGAAGATGACACAGAGTACTTTGAATGCTCCAACCATCCAGCAACTGCCACTAAACCAGAATTATTAGACTCTTTGGAAGGTAAGAGGTCTGTTTGGAGATTTCATGGGCCATTAGTGCCCAGGGGCTCCCTTGTGAGGCCAGCATTTTGCCTAAGCAGCCTCGCTGTCCAACCATTACATTTGCCACCCATGTCAAGGGGTGACTGAAAGCACCATTCACATTTTCTGCAAGTTCTGATGAAGATTTCAATGCTGTTAAAACAACTCTGGTACAGGTCCCTTACTGAGAAGATTGCATGCAAGCTTAAACTTTGTGGGCTGTTACCGGGACTGAATAGTGAAATGTCAGTAACCTCAGGGAGCCAGTGATGGATTGCCAAGTGAGACATTTATTTTCATTACTAAGATGTGCTTTATTCATAAAAATATCTTTGTGTATGTGTTTGTGACTGTATAATAGCATACCAAGGAAACAAGCAAACATTTGGATAGAGTTTGACTCTATGCAAGCAAGCCAAAGGTATCTCTTATGCATACGATACTATGTTTACATTTGCGACACCTGGAGGGTCCCACTTAACTTCAGCAGGAAGCCCTCAGACAGTGGTCTTTCCCCACTGTGCCTTGGCGGCAGCTGCCCCTAACTTTACTGCATCTCTCAGCACATAGTCCTCGACCTTGGAATGTGGCAGTTAGCAACACTGAGCCAAGGTCAACTCCTTGTTCTGGAAGACTGACATGTTCTGGGCAGAGCAAAGAATATCATTCACTGAGTTAATGGTCCTCCAGATGGACTTGATGTTTGTCTCTGTGTGTATCTTGGGGATCACACCAGATATTCTCGGAGATATCTGACAGTCTCTAACCCCAATGCAGCTGCTACCAGGGCAGTGTACGGTGGCACAGACCAACAGGGTGTACATGAAGGATCGTGCACCTTCTCACCACCAGCCAAGCCATGTCTAAGTACTTATTGGAAAGTTCTGATGATGAGGCATTCTGCGAAATGACTTTCAGTGGGACACACTGAGGTTGGAGTCTATTTGTAATCAGGCAAAACTGCATTTAGAAAATGCGTGTGACTGAAGCTGGCCAGAAATGGTCCCAGAGACAGTGAGAGTAGCTCTTTCCTCGCACTTGCCCAAAAACATGCTGCACGTATGCTGAAGTTATTAGTGCACTGACCCACTGAAAATGGGAAGCCATAAACGTTTTTAAGCTGAATAAAAGCTTTTATGTTGTGCACATTGTTAATGTTTCATTTATTTTTCATTCCCGACAGGCACTCTTGTCTTCTTCATTCACTGTGTCCTGTGAATATATTTTGTTGCTTCATCCATTTCTTCGTGCCATATTGTCTGTATAACATGTACCTTTGTGCCACTACTGTACTATGGAGATTATTTGGATGGTGGGCAGGGGGACAAGCCACAACTTTCTCGTGAAAGTTCAAAGATATGTGAGCGTTTCTCTTGTCTGTCACAATTGGAAAAGTATGAGAAGTTCAAGTTAACTGCAGTTCCAAAAACAACTTGTTTCTTTCACTTGTTGCTTTTAAATTCATGTCTTTTTAAATCACTTCGAAACCTCCACTACATCCTCGACTCCGGAATCTCTAACCCTATGTCCCTTTGAAATCTCTGAGCTCCTTCACTTCTGTCCTGTCTCATGTCCACGACTATAACTTGCGCAGCATCATCAGCTATGCCTTGAGCTGCCTGGGTCCTTTCTCTGGGATGCTCTCTGCTACACTTTGCCCTTTCTACTTTGTGTTCCTCCTTTAAGACGCTCCTTGTGATTTTTGTTATCTGACATTTAAGCTTATTTTGTGGCTTGGCAGCGTCTAGTTTCAATAAAGCTCCTGTGAAATGTCTTCAGGTGTCTTACTGGGCTAAAGTGCAATATAATTCTGACTTTGTGATGGAGTGAGTGCCATTGTGCATCATTGCATTACACAAAGGGTTAGCTTTAGTACAGTGCCAATGTTGCTTTGGGTTCTCACTGCAGGTCATGTGAGATTGAAGCCAAATACCACTTAGTGCTCATTCTGCCTGGATCACCAATTTATGATCCTTTAAACGATCCGAAAAGAGATTTGGATGGTTAATTGCAGTCACAAGTGTAGAGGGGTATGGACTGCAAGTTGGGATGCCTTTTCGAAGCATGTACGCGGTAGGCCAAATGGCCACCTCATGCTGGGACTTTAAGTTGTGATGCATTCGTTTCTGGCCCCATACTTGAATGCAAATTAATCTCTGGACTGGAGAGCATGAGAGGTCTTCATTGTTATGTAATGGCAGAGTTTGATTGAACCGATGCTGAGTGAAGTTGTCACGTGTGAGATAATAGATTACAAGCTGAAGCCAGGCAGAATGTCACACAGTTGCATGTGTTTCATCCTATTGCTTGATGTTTGACTCATCCATGTGATTTAGCTGACCATTGTTGCTTGTTTAATTTATACACAGCCCTCTCCATGATGCAGTATGTGTCTTGTGTAAGTGAGCTGACTGACAGCCAAACATCCCTTAAAAGGGTTGACTCTGAGCTTCACTTTGGACTGGTGCATTTAATTTTAGTGTTGCACAATGTGAAACATGTTTGAAGGCACTTGGGCCAATGCTAAACAAAATGTGCATTATTCTTCTTGGCCTGGACTTGGGACCTGTTCAGGAGTTGCTCAGTGGGGGACAAACTGATGAAATAATTGGTAACATCAAATCATGAATACAGTCCTGAAAATTGCCTTGAAATGGAGCCTCATACATCAGATATAACCAGTTCTGAATAGCTCTCTGTCAACTCTGGCGGTGGTTATTAACTGGTTGGGTCCAGCAGGGGTGCCTGAGGCCAAGTGGAACATGGAATCAGGGGTGGTTGAATGTTAATTGAGGGTTAATGGGTGAGATATATTAATAACAAACCAGCAAACGTAAATTTACCTAACCTCTGATATATGGAAAATCCAAGGGTGTTCTGGCATCTTCCTGCCTCTCAGCTAGAAAGTCTGGGTTCAGTTCCCACTTGCCCTGGAAGTGTGTCAATATGAGAAATGGCTATAAATTGTATTTAATAAGATATATGCAAATAAATTCTAGCTCTAATCCTCCACTTTTTAACTTGATGTTATTTTAGTTCCGTTTGCCAGCAGAAGTAATTTAAAATCTGACTATCTTTGAGGTGATGAGGATTTGGAAGATTTGTTTTTTCAGACAGATGGCAATGTGTAGCAATGCTACAGTCTGTGCCACCTGCCAAACAGTCTGTATGGTGGTGAACTCATTCTAAAGAGGAGAAGTTGCCTACTTCATTGCTGGTTGATGCTGCTATATAGGCAATAAATCACCTACAATGATCTCTTCCACAAACCGACATTGACACTCACACTTACACACGCACATACACTTACACACAGTCTCATAAACACACAATCTCTTTCTCTCAGTCACACACTCTCTTTCTCTCATTGACTCACATGCTCGCTCTCTCTCACTTACTTCCTCGCTCTTGCTCGCATGCTCCCTCTCTCTCCCACTCACATGCACTCTCTCTCCACTCATACACGCTCTCTCTCTCTCTCTCACTCTCTCTCTCACGCTCTCTCTCACTCACATGCGCTCACTCACACGACACGCTTCCTCTCTCTCGCGCACGCACACACACACGTGCTGTCTCATTCTCATGTTGGGGTCAGTTCCCATTCTGAAGGTTGGCATACGTTCTGACTCATTTGGGACATGCTGCACCATTGTCAGCCGTGCTATTTACTGTTCCCTGTTCTCTGCAAAGATTATCCCTCCCTGGGCTGGGATGGTTGATATTACCATGAGGCCTTCAGACAAAAACCTTGCATATATACAAATCCCTGCTTGGATAAGGATGAAAATACTGTGTTCAGTTCTGTACCTTCAGAAGGACACCCAATAAGGAGTGCTGTCTATATTTGGCAGAATTTGACCCATCTCTAAATTGCAAGGACAAGTGACACAAAGCCTGTGGTTGACTTGCTGGGATTTGAAGAGGTTTTCATTCCAAGTTTTTAAATGAGCTGACAGGGAAGTTTATGAGAAAGTATTTCTGCTGCTTCTGGAAATCTAGGACTGGGAAGTATAGTCTAAAGGTTAGAGCCAGACCTTTTTTAGCAATGAAATGGGAGATGTTCCTCTGCACACAGGGTGGTAGATATTTGGAAGACTGTTACACAAATGGAAATTTATGCCGTTTAATTTGAAGTTTCAGATCGATACACTTTTTTTTATTATTGAAACGCAGTCAGGGATATTGAGCAAAGGAGGGTTTGGGCACAGGTTGCAGATCGGCTGTGATTTGATTGAATGTTGGGACAGGCTTGGAGACCTGAATGATCACCATCGTTGGTGTATGTTCCACACCATGTGCTTGTGTGTTCGTGATGTGCCACAGAGGAGATTTTAAGAAGAGTGAGGACCATGTTGAATCTCGTAAAATAATTGATGGGATAACAAAAAGACCTCCAAGCATCTCATTGGTGTTAGCTGAAGAAACGTTGGTGTAAAATAGCTAGATTTCCATTGAAACATCTTCAATAAGCTGTGAGGTGAGGGAGGCAACAATATTTCCACCTGCTGACTGAGGCTGTTGATGAGCCACAGACTGAGAACAAACATGTTTATAAGGCTTGTGTTCAGAAATAGAGTATGAAGTTTTAAACCAAAGAAATTTTGGTTTTATCAGTGTGACTGAGGTAAATAATGCACAAAGATTATCTGTGTGCATGCTATAGATTTTGTCCTTTTCTCATTGGAAAGTGAATGACCATTGGCTGAGAACAGAAAGGACATTGACACTGGTGTGGGGGAGCAGTTCGAGAAGTCTAGCTGGTTATGTTCCTGGAAGATGGTCCCCACAACGTTGGTGGAAACTGCAGCAATCGATGATTTCAGTTGGAAGCTGGGTGGATACTTGAAGGAAGTTACCATGTATGGAGATAAGGTGGGGGAGTGAGACTGACTGGATTGCTGTATTGTAATCCAGCTTGGTCTGAATGGCCTCTTCCTGTGCTGGAAGAAACTATATCATCAAACTGCCTACAATGGTACATTGGCTCTAGTTTCACTGAAAATAGGCTGTTTACAGAACTTGCAGAATGATGTGGGAGATGCACTGAGATAATGATGATGCTGAGGTCTCAAACTGGCACAGTTGACCCTTTGCTGAACTCAAGAGCAACCAAAGAGGCAACAGGGTGTTCCCCTCGAAGCAAAATTTGAAGATAATGTTTGTTAAAATGCCATCTTCGTTGTGTAATCAAGCTCCTGTGATGTGGCTTCTTCAGTTCTTGGGGGCATTGTTGAAAATCGCTCTGCTGCAGGGAAAAAGTAAACACCGCAGGACTGGAGAACTCCTTCAGCTGGGGAAGATGAAAGTGAGGTGCCCCACCCTGTGTTTACAGTGCCTGCAATTCTGTGGGACCCACTGTCATGCTGCAACGTGAGTCCGTCAGGTTGATGACTGAACTCTTGCTGTTGCAACAAGAGGTTTTAATTATTTGCTACGTGGTGAACCACAGAACCTGCATGTGTAGAACTCCAGTTCATTAAAATATTACGGAATGCACAATACCTGTGGCATGTGGCATAACCACACTCAGCTATATGCTGATCAATTCTCACTTACCACCAGGATTGGACTTTCAGCATGGATTTCTGTTTCTAAAACAATCCAAGCTGCTTTCCTTCCTCTTGTCCCATTGTTTCAGCTGTTAAATCATAACCCAAATTAATGAGCATACAGGTAACCACTCATCATATTTGCATTCCCTTCTGTGACAAGTCACTCAGACAGAGAGAAGCCAGTCTGTCTCTGCTAGTGTTCAATCTTTCACCTGGGGAAACCATGCGTTGTACGTTCAATTGAAATACTGAGTGTTGGAAACTCACCAAATGACAAAATATTGATTTGTGGTTGACCATTCACGAATGGAGTTCAGGTTCACAGTTCCTTGAAGGTGGAGTCTCAGGTAGACAGGATAGTGAAGAAGGTGTTTGGTACGCCCACCTTTATTGGTCAATGCATTGAGTACAGGAGTTGGGATGTCATGTTGCGGCTGTACAGGACATTGATTAGGTCACTTTTTTGGAATACTGCGTTCAATTCTGCTCTCCCTACTCAAGGTAAGATGCTGTTAAATTTGAAAGGGTTTAGAAAAGATTTACAAGGATGTTGTCAGGACTGCAGGGTTTGAGTTAAAGGGAGTGGTTGAATAGGCTGAGGCTGTTTTCTGTGGGGCGTCAGAGGTTGAGGGGTGACCCCACACTGAGGTTAATAAAATCATGAGGGGCATGGATAGGGTGAATAGCCAAAGTCTTTTCCCTGGGGTACGGGAGTCCAGAACTAGAGAGGCAGAGGTTTAGCGTGAGAGGGGAAGGATTTAAAAGGGGCAACTTTTTCATGCAGAGGGTGGTGCATGTATGGAATGAGCTCCCAGAGCAAGTGGTGGAGGATGGTACAATCACAACATTTAGAAGGCATCTGGATAGGTAAATGAGCAAGAAGGGTTTAGAGGGAAATGGGTCAAGTGCTGGCAAATGGGACTAGATTAATTTAGAATATAGTCAGTGCTTCTATAATGCAATGGTTGTGTTCTTGTGCAACCCCACACTATAGAAAATCACGCTTTAGAAACGGCACTTGAAGTGTTGGTGATGTAATTGCTTTGCAGCCAACGCGTTTTAAAAGTTCGCGCTTTGGAAACAGTATCCCCAACTCATCAATCGTGTTACAGTGAATTTATGTTTATAAAACGTGCGTTATAACGGAACGACCCTTATCTGGTCAGCATTGGACGGGTTGGACCGAAGGATCTGGTTCCATGCTGGTATGATACCTGGTGCCACTATATGATCCCTCAAGCTGAAGGACATTCTGAGGGATGGCTTTCTATCTTCTCAGTAAATTATTTTGTGGAGCTGATCCACATCAAGCATATGAGATCCATACAACAACATTAAAACTCTTCATATGCCCATGTAATGCGTCTTTGTTTCACTTCCAGGTTTGGCTAAATCCAAAGAAATAGACCAGCAGGAAAAAAATGCACTCTTGTCACCTGTAAGTATCTGAAGGTCTACCAATGTACTTGAAGAAATTCTTGTAGCTTTTTTACCGTAACACTGGCTTTCTCAGTTGAACTTAGCACTCTCAAATTAATGGGAATGTAACCAGAAATATGGAAATTGTCACAGAATGTTCATGTTCTGAAGATTTCCACCTTGTTTGGTGAGAATCCCACACAAAGCTGTTTTCAAAGTTACAGAAAATTTCCAGGACTGGTTCCCCAATTCCAGTTCATTGGCTTGCACACCTGGAAGATTTTTTCTAGTTGATGGCTAGTTAAAATAACATGGGTACCAATTACATGGCACAAAAAGTTACCATCACCTTTGCACTTTTTTAGAGTAAATCCACCAACTTAAACCTAAATCTAAAACATTTCTCAACAAAATTTACAAGTGAAAACCTTTCATCATAGAGTCATCGAGGTGTACAGCATGTAAACAGACTCTTGGGTCCAACTCGTCAATGCTGACCAGATATCTGAAATAAATCTAGTCCCACCTGCCAGCACCCTTTCTATTCATATAACCATCCAAATGCCTTTTAAATGTTGTAATTGTACCAGCCTCCACCACTTCCTCTGGCAGCCCATTCCACGCATGCACCACCCTCTGCATGAAAACGTTTCCCCTTAGGTCCCTTTTATACCTTTCCTCTCTCACCCTAAACCTATGGCCTCTAAATCTGGAATCCCCTACCCCAGGGAAAAGACCTTGTCTATTTATCCTCTCCATGCCCCTCATGATTTTAGAAACCTCAATAATGTCACCCCTCAGCCTCCAATGATCTAGGGAAAACAGCCTACGCCTATTCAACCTCTCACTTTTTAGCTCAAATCCTCCAACCCTGGCAACATCCTTGTAAATCTTTTCTGAACCCTTTCAAGTTTCACAACATCCTTCCAATAGGAAGGAGACCAGATTTGCACACAGTATTTGAGAAGTGGCCGAACTAATGTCCTGTACAGCTGCATCATGATCTCCCAACTCCTATACCCATGCTCTGACCAATAAAGGAAAGCATACCAAATGCCGTCTTCTCTATTTTATCTACCTGCAACTTTACTTTCAAGCAGGACCTTATCCTGGAGTATGTAAGTCCTCCCCTGATTGGCTTTTCCAAAATGCAGTACCTCACATTTTCCTAAATTAAACTCCATCTGCCACTCCTCAGCCCATTGGCCAATCTAATGTAGAAGGAAATGGGTTACAGCATGTAGAAGAGGAGTTCTTCAATCTTTGCTGCATGATGGTCAACGTTTCAGAAAAATTGATGAAAATGATGAGGGACATGCATCTGTTCAGTGTATATTTTTTAACCCATGAAAGATTTGTGCCTCTCCTCTTCTGACTTCAAATCCTAGGATTTCCCAACACCCACTGAAGTCTTTAATTTTCAGTCTCTGTTCAAGACAAGTGGTCACAGATGAAATGGAAATGGAAAGGGAATGAGAAACTTAGCAGGGTGCTTCATGTGTGGAACAAATTTCCTGAGAAAATGGTGGATGTGGGTATAATTACAAAATTTAAAAGATATTTGGATAGAATCATGAATAAGAAAGGTTTGGAGGTAAATGGCTAGGAACGGGCAGGTGAGATGAGTTTAGTTTGGGATTATGTTCGGCATGTACTTGTTGGCACAAAGGGTCTTTTTCTCTGCTGTTTGACTCTGTGACTCTAAGAAGAGTGATAAATGCTACCATTTGAAAATACATGAAGAAGATGAGGAAACATTAGCTTTTTTCCATGTTGACCATGAAATTGGACAATTAATTTGAATCATTGTTTGAGGGCCAGAAATGTTGGTATTCTGGATCATTGAAAGGTGGGGGTGGGGAGGGATGATGAAGTGATTTATTCACATGTATACTTATCAAACTGCATGAGCCAATGGATGTGACTGTTCCAGTTGACATGAGTTTACCACTGGGTTATCTAATCAGCCCTGTCTGATTCTCTGAACATAGATAGATAGCTCATTGATGAGTTGGAAACTTTGGCTGGAATGTCAGCCTTGTTGCATTCCAACGAGGGTGTGTGGTTTCAGGATTGTGATAAATTCGACTGGGAAGTTCTGTTTGCCCTTTGATTGAGGACCTTGCTCCAATATTTCCCTCTGTTGTGACTTCCCACATTTTTGTGGAACTGGTATAGCTCCAGTTCAAGTCTGAAAAGTGGCAGAAAGGTCATTTCCCTCCAATGACTTGGTTTTGTTGGCATTTTCAGCAGGTACCAAGCATTGTTACAGGATATGTGGCCTCTGCAGCTGCATAAATTGGCAGCATTTTATTTTGTGGCTTTGTTTTCTTGATTCTTAGAATCGAGCCCTGATTAAAATGATGAAATCTTTTGGTCTGGACAACAGCCGAGTCCTACAGTTAAAACTCAGGCACTGCAAACTCAGAGGAGCATGTGAATACAGCTCCCACACAATACTCACTTCAGTGAGCCTTCCAAGTCTAATTGAAATGGATAGTAGAAAGGCTATTTTCTCATTATAATTCTGTGCAGCAGATGGATTTTTAAAGGGGCTCTGGCTCACCAGTCAGTGGAAGAGTCAAAAGAAATGAAGCTTGTAATAGTTGTTGGAAATGCAGATCAGGGTTCAGGTCAGCCTCACTGAAGACAGGCCAGAATTTGGAATTGTTTCACCAGGCACAACAAAAGGGTTTTTATTAATGCTGCCTTGGATAAACCTAATGTGAAAACTGGGAGACAAGTTTTGAAGTTCTCCAGTTTTGTACAAGTCATCTTGACTGATGCACAAATTGACTAGAAAAAAAATACCTTCTGTCTTCCACGGATTTGCTATCAAAAATGTGCTCCTTGCCATTTTTTTTTTGTAGCACTGGGTCTGAAATGCCAAATCTGAACAGAGAACCTTACAGCGCAGTACAGGCCCTTCAGCCCTCAATGTTGTGCCAATCTGTGAAAATAATCTGATACCCATCTAACCTACTCCGTTCCATTACTATCCATATGTTTGGCCAATGCCCATTTAAATGCCCTTAACGTCAGCGGGTCTATTACTGTTGCAGGCAGGCCGTTCCACATCCCTACTACTCTGAGTAAAGCAACTACCCCGATTTCTGTCCTGAGTCTATCACCCCTCAATTTAAAGCGATGTCTCCTGGTGTTAGCCTTCACCATCCGAGGAAAAAGGACTCTCACTGTCCACCCTATCTAACTCTCTGATTATCTTGTACGTCTCAATTAAGTCACCTCTCAACCTTTTTCTCTCCAGCCTCAGTTCCCTCAGCCTTTCCTCGAAAGACCTTCTTTCCATATCAGGCAACATCCTAGTAAATCTCCTCTGAACCCTTTCCAAAGCTTCCACATCCTTCCTATAATGCGGTGACCAGAACTGCATGCAATACTCCAGGTGCGGCCTTACCAGTGTCTTGTACAGCTGAAGCATGACCTTATGGCTCTGGAACTCAATCTCCCTACCAATAAGCGCCAACACATCATATGCTTCTTACCAACTCTATCAACCTGGGTGGCAACTTTCAGGGATTTATGTACATGGACACCAAGATCTCTCTGTTCATCTACACTGCCAAGAATTTTATTAACGTCAGCGGGTCTATTACTGTTGCAGGCAGGCCGTTCCACATCCCTACTACTCTCTGAGTAAAGCAACTACCCCGATTTCTGTCCTGAACCTATCACCCCTCAATTTAAAGCTATGTCTCCTGGTGTTAGCCTTCACCATCTGAGGAAAAAGGACTCTCACTGTCCACCCTATCTAACTCTCTGATTATCTTATACGTCTCAATTAAGTCACCTCTCAATCTTCTTCTCTCCAGCATCAGTTCCCTCAGCCTTTCTTCATAAGACCTTCTTTCCATATCAGGCAACATCCTAGTAAATCTCCTCTGAACCCTTTTCAAAGATTCCACATCCTTCCTATAATGCGGTGACCAGAACTGCATGCAATACTCCAGGTGCGGCCTTACCAGTGTCTTGTACAGCTGAAGCATGACCTTGTAACTCCAAAACTCAATCCCCCTACCAATAAATGCCAACACACTACATGCCTTCTTATTAACCCTATCAATCTGGGTGGCAACATTCAGGGATTTATGCACCTGGACACCGAGATCTCTCTGTTCATCTACACTGCCAAGAATTTTACCATTAACCCAGTACCCTGCATTCCTGTTACTTCTTCCAAAGTGAACTACCTCACACTTTTGCGCATTAAACTCCATTTGCCACTTCTGAGCCCAGCTCTGCATCTTCTATATGTCCCTGTGTAACCCACAACATCCTTTGGCATTATCCACAACTCTGCCTACCTTAGTGACATCCATAAATTTACTAATCCATCCTTCTACGCCCACATCCAGATCATTTATAAAAATACCAAACAGCAGTGGCCTCAAAACAGATCCTTGCAGCACACCACTGGTAACTGAGTTCCAGGATGAACATTTCCCATCAACCACCACCCTCTGTTTTCTTTCAGATTCAATTTCTGATCCAAACCGCTAAATCACCTTCAATCCCGAAACTCTGTATTTTGTGCAATAGCCTACCGTGTGGAACCTTATCAAATGCCTTACTGAAGTCCGTACACACCACATCAACCACTTTACCTTCATCCACCTGTTTTGTCACCTTCTAGAAGAACTCAATAAGGTTAGTTAGGCATGACCTACCTTTCACAAAACCATGTTGACTATCCCTAATCAAATTATTCATTTCCAGATGATGATAAATCCCAACTCTTATAACGTTTCCAACACCTTACCCACAACCAAAGTAAGGCTCACTGGCCTATAATTACCAGGGTGTCCCAACTCCCCTTCTTAAACAAGGGAACGTTTGCTATCCTCCAGTCTTCTGGCACTATTCCTGTAGACATCTTGGTGATGAATTGACAATTAGTGCAAAGGTTGAGATTTCCACTTACAAACTGACTTTTTTTTTGCACTTAGGGCCTGATGACTGTATTCCCAATTTGCCATGACACAAGTTCTTATAGTGTGTTGAATGAGATCAATACAGAAAAGGGGGTAAACAGTCAGTGGGTAAAAGGGGGCTCCGCGTTTAATGGGACAAAACAGTGTTGTTTTCTTGTTGATTCCTGAAATATGTAGCAAAATTTAAATGAAACACATGCTCATCTCCTGTGCTGTGCTGTCTTGTAATATTCCACAATAAAGAGAATTGATTCTTTGGCTCTGACTAAAGTCAGATGAAAAGAACCTGGTCAAAACCTGCTAGGAGACCACATACAGTACCTTCTTTGAATCCCTACAGTGTGGAAGCAGGCCATTTGGAGCAGTCCACACTGACCTCCAAAGACCATCCCACCCAGACTCACCCCCCCCAAATCTGTCCCTGTAACCTTGCATTTCCCTGGTCTGCACATGTCTGGACAGTATGGGACCATTTAGCAAATCAATCCACCTAACCTGCACATCTTTGGACTATGGGAGGAAACTGGAGCATCCGGAAGAAACATGCAGAGACATGGGGAGAATGTGCCAACTCCATACAGTCGCCCAAATGTGACCCTGGCGCTGTGAGACAGCAGTGCTAATCACTGAGCCACTGTGCTACCCCACTTTCAACGACCGTGCAACCTGCTCTCCTACTCAATATAAAAATATGTGCTTGTGTGACACTCTGAACTTTGCTGTTAAATCAGTATGTATTTTGTTAGGGAGTGTGTCAAAGTCTGCAAGTTGCCCAACTTTGTTTGAATAGTTGTTTGGCTCCTGCAGAGGAGTGGCAGATGAGCACTGGATTATCTTTGTGCAGAATGAGATTACCCAGGTGGTGTAGAAACTGCTTTAATCCAGACCAAGGGCACATACAGAATAGACCTGTGTTTGGTGCTGCCGTCTGGCTTCTCTTTTCAGCAGACAAAGACTGAAAGGATACTTTCATGCTGCAGAAACTTGCACTTCTCGGTTGCTAGTCTGTATGTTTGTTTGATTTTCTGAAAAGTGTTTTGATCATGATGCAGATAAATTTTCAGGGCTTCATCGAGTTAAGCAAGAGAGTTGTGAGTCATCCTTATTATCACTGCTGTTCAGCAACATCGAGATTGGAAACCTTTTAATATACTTTGTTGTCCAGCAATATTTGAAGTCCTCATTACTTTACACGCAAGCATCTTAAATTCAGGTGCCATGTGCCTTGTCCTTTACTCATATCACCTCCGCCTCCAAAACACACCCCTCCACCTATGCTCCTCCCACTGGCATTGAAAAGCTAAAATAGATCATCATTTGATAGATCCCATCAAGCCAAGAACCTTTAACCAGCTCTAATATTTTAAAATAAATCATTTTTGAACTTTATTCAATAATTGATATTCAGAAAACCCATGTCCAGTACCTTTTTAGGGATGGAAATCTGCCATCCTTATTCAGTCTGACCTGCACATGACTCCAGACCCACAGCAATTTTGGTAGACTGTTAATTGCTCTCTGAAATGGTCAAGAAAAGAATTCCATTAATGTGGCAATTAGGATAAGCAGCAATGCCAGTGACAACTCATGGAAGAGGGTGGCATCATGGTTTAGTGGTTCGCACTGTTGCCTCAAAGTGCCAGGGACCCGGGTTTGATTCCACCCTCAGGTGACTGTCTGTCTGTGTGGAGTTTGCACATCCTCCCCTGTCTGTTGGTTTCCACTGGCTGCTCCAGTTTCCTCCCACAATCCAAGGATGTGCAGGTTAGAATGGATTGGCCATGCTGAATTGCCCATAGTGTTCAGGGATGTGCAGGCTCAGGTGGGTTAGCCATGGGGAAAATGCAGGGTTACAGGGATAAGGTGGGGAGGGGGGGGATCTGATTTGAGTCAGTGTGGACTCGACGGGCCGAAAGGCATGCTTCCACATGGTTGGGATTCAATAATTGCATTAAGAAGAATTTGTAAGAAATATCACCTTTGGTCCTGGATTCCTCACAGCAGAGTTCTGGATGCAATTTGTGAAGATTCCAGGCAAATCCTGGGAGAGTTAGCAGCCCAACCAATTGACTGACTGTTTGTTCAGTTGTGTCTTATTCAAAACGTAAGATGTTGATGAAGCGGGGCATTGAGGTGACAAGTGTTTACTTTCTCCTTCAGCAAATTCCAGCCCCTGGGGTGTGCAGCATGGAAAGCATCCTCTCGTTTAAAGCACTTCTGAGTGAGATGGAAGGGTCAGTGGGCAACGAGCTGAACAACATCCAGGCAGACAAGACCGCTGTCCTGAGTTTAATCAGAGAAGAGGTGATGCCTCTAATTTCTTTGGCTTTATTGATAAACATTGGTGTCCATTGGGTTTGTGACTGGTCGGCAACGAGAAGCCAATGACTTTTTTCACAGGAAATCTCGAGAATTGTTCACAGCAGATCTGGGCTTTTGAGGGGAATTTGATGTTTTTGAAGACTGACCACGTTCTGACTCAAATGGGTAGTTGTTGATCTCCACAGACCAACCAAACATTGAAATATTATCAGTCACACAGTCCCTTCACTTAATTCTGGGAATTTTCTGGGGGGGTTAAAAAAATCCTCCCTTGCTTTGATTCTGGGCGTTTAAAATAAAAACCAGCAGAGTTTCAGTTCAACCCTGCTGATCTGAATTCGGTGTAGTTATCCCCATGGTCAGAGACATGAAACAATTGGGCAAATTCCTTGTTCCTGATTTCCATCCAGTTACTTGCTGTAAGTGGAAATGGTGTTTCATCAGTTTGTCTTGAGTGTTCAGTCACCTATAATCGTGGAACTCGAATGCCATTTGTTCAGTGTTGCTCGGTCGAAGTCTGAACCTGCCTCCTTACCAGCACTAAAGTTGTCCTTGCACTCCCATGGACCGCAGCAGTTCAAGGGGGCCACTTATCACCACCTTCCCAGCGCAAGTTGAGATGAGAAATAAATGTTGGCCCAGCCAGTGACGACCACATTCCCAAAAGAGGTTTTTGGAAAAATGGGCAATGGATCTCGTCTCCTGCTGAAATAGTCACTCATGCCTTTGTTCCCTCAATCTTTGACAATCCAGACACATTATAGGCTCCATTCATTGCAGCTTCCCCAAACTCTGTCCATACTTGACTCGCACTGACTCCTGTTCTCCCGTTACATCTGAGCTTGCAGGCCTTCATTGACTCTGTTTTGTAATGCAGACAAAAATTCCCGTCCCTGTTTTCAGATAGCAGTCAATTTGATGGTGCCCTGCCTTAAGGTGCTCTGAGATTTCTGTTCTTTCTTTGCAATCTCTTGCACATCCCAGTGACAGACCTTCAGTTGCCAAGGCCCTCTGGCTCTCCACCTCCCTGTCTTCTCCTTCAGAATGGTCCTGAAAGCATTATAATTTTGTTCATGTGAATTATCAGCAGTCTGTGGTGTCAAATTTAGTTTGCTCCTGTGCCGTGATGGCAACATTTTACTGTGTTGAAAATGATTTAAATCCAAGCTGTCACATTTGTAGAGATGCCAAAAGCAGGAACAGACAATCTGGCATGTTATCCAGTTGTCTTCTGTGATCTGCCTTTTTTCTCACCAAGGTTTAAGATCCATGTTTGAAGTTTCTCTGTCCCTCAGCTGCCCTCTCCTGGTAACTCCATTCCTGTCCATTTCCACACAGGGGAGGGCAGTCTGGTACACAAGCCACTGGAAACCCTGAATTCTAAACCGTATGTGTGTTAGAGTCCTCGGCCTATGAAACTAACACAAACTGGGAAGAGAACCACATTTTCCACTGAGGCGCTTTCTCATTTCAGGACTCAACAAAAAATTTAACCAATTCTGATTTCCCTGTTATCGGAAGGATATTATTAAGCTGGAGAGCATGTTCAGAAAAGAATTACCTGGATGTTGCTGGGAATAGAGATTTATAAAATGCTGCGGGGTGTAGATAAGATGAATGAGATGGGGGATTTCAAGAGTGGGGACACATTTTTTTAAGGTGAGAGGAAAAAGACATGAGAGGCAATTTTTTTTTTTTGCAGTGATTTGTGTGTGTGAAATGAGCTACCAGAAGAACTGGTGGATTAAGGTACAGTTGCAACATTAGTAAGGGGAGGTCGTGCCTGACAAACTTGTTGGAGTTCTTTGAAGAGGTGACAAGTAGGTTAGACCGGGGAAACCCAGTGGATGTGGTCTACCTCGACTTCCAAAAGGCCTTTGGTAAGTGCCACATGGGAGGCTGCTGAGCAAGGTGAGGGCCCATGGTGTTCGAGGTGAGCTACTGGTATGGATAGAGGATTGGCTTTCTGACAGGAGGCAGAGAGTTGGGATAAAAGGTTCTTTCTCGGAATGGCAGCTGGTGACAAGCGGTGTCCCGCAGGGTTCAGTGTTAGGGCCACAGCTGTTCACATTATATATTAATGATCTGGATGAAGGGACTGGGGGCATTCTAGCGAAGTTTGCCGACGATACAAAGTTAGGTGGACAGGCAGATAGTAGTGAGGAAGTGGGGAGGCTGCAGAAGGATCTAGACAGTTTGGAGTAGTGGTCCAGGAAATGGATGATGGAATTCAATGTGAGCAAATGCGAGGTCTTGCACTTTGG